>NW_009932414.1:42860-44844 GCF_000696875.1 Nestor notabilis | reverse complement strand
TTCCCTTTAACTTCATACAGCTGTTGACGGAAAATATGAAGGTCTTTAAATAAGCACAAGGACCTGAGGCTGTCCGTACTCTAACACTAATCTGGGCAACGACACAATAAAAATCCAATCATACCTGTTATTAACTTGGCTCCTGAACCAGTATCTGAATTACATCCACCATGGGCTTGAGGCGTTAATCTTCCTCCCCATCCCTCAAAAATAAGTAAATAACAGCATGTGAAGTGCGAACTACACATTCCACACTCATTTCTTTTCTAATTAACTGCATATAGCTTACATAGTCCATGTAGTCAAACAATCTACTGCATTCTTCCCATCCCTTACACTGTGAACTGTATTCTTGCATGAAGAAGTGTGCCATCCAGTTCAAACACCCAGTGCTGACCCCTGACAGCCTGCATGGAGGTGGTGCTCTCACGTTCATGCAGAGCTAGTGTACAGATCAACACGAAGCGAAGTCTCACAGCAAAAGCTGCCAGACCACCTTTAATGTCTCAAGCATTCCTACTTTTAAAGGAAAAAAAAATAATCCCTAAATCGCATTGCTCATTTACGGGACAGCTCTTGGCTGTAAGCTCACTAATAATAAAAGACCACTGTTACATTGGCTCTTCAGAAATCCCAGACACCTTATGACCTTAAGGTTTTTTTTCCTTTTTCTCTCTCTCTACACAGTGCTTTTGGTCAAAAAGATCCCAAAGCACTCAGCCAAATGAATGTCCCCACTGTATCCTAGGGCTCCTTTGCCCACCAGTGAAATGCTGCCACCTCTGGGCTGATCCACAGCGGCTGTATCAGCTCAGGCCAGAGCCCCGCTGCAGGACCCCCTACACCTTTCTGCCCTGCACCCCTCTGCTGCAGGGCTCCAGAGGAGGGGGAGCACCATTTAATGAGAGGGTGCTGCTCCTCGGGTGGTTCAGTCCTGACCTGGTGATGCAAGAGAGCTGGCATGGAGAAGAAGGGGGCACAGAAGCTGAAGCAAGGTGAATCACCCAAGATTTCAAGACAGGGTAGGCTACTATGAGGTCTCTTACAACATGACCATGACCTCTGTTACCCAGTTCAGAGGCACCCCCGCGCTGTTTCCTGCCCTGCAGTTCTGTAACAACATTCTTTACAGAGACAGGGTGGCAAGGTGCACTTTAATCCCTTGAGAACCTGGCATGCTCTGCCCAGAGGCAGCTCTGGTGACCACCCACCGATCCGTGATCCATCCTCATGCTTGTTGCTTCTAAAGAGAAGCCACATCAGGAATGGGAAGTACTTTCCACATGAAAATGTTTTACTGATCTAGTGACCTAAGTTGCTTGAAAGCCTTCTGAATAATAAATATTTTTCATTCAAAACCTTCACCACATGCCATTTGTCTTTGTTGTATTGTATTAATATACTCATGAGACTATAATACAAACTTTGAACCTACTTCTGAGGAAAACATGCTGAAAACTTCTTGGTAAAGGGACCAACTTTTATTGAAAGCCAAAGATTAAATCATTTTCTCTAGTATGAAAAGTATAGGTTAGCAGTCAGAACTCAGGATTATTATTAGTTCAAGGTCAGTAATGGTTTACAGTAAGCCAGTGTGACCTCCCATAGAAAGAGTCGTTATCTTGGCACCAACACTGTGCTTTAACATTAACATCTCTCTTGACGCTGATGCTGAACAGCAAGGCTGCTGATGGCTGTGCAGCAAACCCACTTCAGGACTTTCTGTAAAATGGTTTTCTTCACCTTGCTTCAGCTTCCTCATATGAAAATGAGACAACAGTAATTCCTCACCCACTCAAAGTCCGAGGAGTGCTCCCAGGGGGTGATGGCCATGTTGCTGGATGCACGTACATCTCCCCCGGGAACACGCCAGACACAGCTGCTAGGGAAAGCATTTCCCTAAACTTGGTTCTAAGGGTGTTCTCTGCCATACTGAATGTTAACAGCTGTAGGAAATAATACTGGGGCTGGGCTCCCCACAACA
>NW_009932414.1:1911-42829 GCF_000696875.1 Nestor notabilis | reverse complement strand
CTTTCCCTGTCACTGGAAAAAACAGAGTTCATGCAAATATTTTATACTAGACACTTTCATACGAGATTCAAACTTGCAAGAATACCCCAACTGCCATGCAGAAACTGGGAAAGCAAAAGAGAGAGACCAAAATGATAATAAGTCCAGAGTTTGGTGTGAATAGAAGAGAATACACTGTGAAGGAGGGCGGGGACTGCCAGAGACATTATTAATAGGTTTTACCCTTGAGCTCTGGCAGCTACTTGTTCTATACACAGAGGAAAAGGATTAATCAAGCCTTGCACGTAAAGGTTCTTTCTGTGGTCTGCCAAAATATTTAAAGCAGTATATACAAAGTGTAAGCCTTATTATTATACACATTCAATGTAATCATCTTATGCTACAGTTAAGGCCGGGATGACAATAAAGTAGATTATTGTGCACTATAACCGATTCAATTCCAACACAACGGGACATGGCTTAGTCACTTGGTTCAGATCTGGTACTGGAGCTTATTTTTCTTATGCTGGGCTAAACTGTGACTTAAAAGATTTAATCAAGCTTTGGGAAATGCTTTCTTTGCTAAAGAAGGAGAAAGAACTCAAAGTCTGCACCTGGCAACCCTAATCATTTCCAATTTTCAGCTCATTTTGCTTCCAGGAAATTCACCTTAGTAAATAATTGTTCCCTAAAATAGCCAGGGCTGAAAGAATGACAACACATAAGAGGAACAAGTTTTAAGCAAACATCTGAAGCTAGAGGATTGTACAGAGGCTACTGAAGAACAGCAGCTCCTGCTGATCCCTCCTATGCCAGTTCCCAAAGGGCTATGCAGTAGACATATGATATATTTTCTTAAATCAAATAATTACAGTAAATGCATGGGAAACAGTGAAACTAAATACTGGGTCAAAGCTGTAGGTCACCAGCAATGTATAGCTTCAACACAGCCATGCTGCCAGTTTCTTTGTGTCACTGGCCTAGACTCAACTGCAAACAAAACCAGTAGTCAGCAGCGTGACTGGCTGATTGCAGCATTGTTTGATAAAGCTCCAAATACCTCCTGCACTTCCCAGGTGAGGTGGGTTTTATTTATAATCTCTGATCTGCAAAATTTAGGAATTTAAGGTAATGGCATACCTTCGGACTACTAAAGCAGCAGTCTCCCAACTCCCTCCCCCAACCTCCAATTTTAAGTAAAAGCAGGAGCAAAAAAACCCAACACAACAACAAAGTCAAAATAAGCATTATAATTATGTGTTTCCTTTTTATTTTACAAGGCCCAGGAGCAGGACAAACTGAGGCTGTCACACACACCTTTGGGTTTCCCATTGTGATCAGCCTTGCAGGTATCTCATGAAAATCACTTACTTCTGCATCACCAATTTATGAAAATTAAAAATCCTTCTTTAAACCTGTGTTTAGGCCATACCTATGCATAGGCCATACCTGATCACTCACTTTGCTAGGCTCTTCACCTGGCAAGCAAAAGGGCTCTTACGATGGATGGTACACGTTTGTGAGTCTTTCTTTAGACTATACTTGCATTCAAAACAGTTAAATTTCATGGGACTGGAGAACAACCTGACAAGAGTCCAACAGCAGGTCATCAGGGTTAGAAAGAAGAGAGGGAGAGAAAAGAGCAATACATGTTGTCTGTTAGACAAAGCAGCATTTAGCTCCCCCCAGCACTTACAGTATAGAAAGCATGAAGACATGAGCTTTGAATCCAAAGATGGGAAAAATTCAAGTGTTATGGTTTAAATTACCAAAACCTACCCAAATCCAGCCCATGTAGGATGTCTGCTGCAGTAAATCAGGCAATGCTCATTTCCTTCATCTACTGCAAGTGAGTTATACTTAGCTCCTACTCCTCAAGGGCCCATAGCTTCCTCAGCTGATGCTTTGACCCATGTTTCCTTTTGATTTCCCCCAGGAACCTACTGCTTCTGCCTCACTCATGATAAGCTTTTACAATCATATCTATTCACATCTCAATTCCACCAAAACCTGGACACTAGCATTTGGCAACACAGAAATCATGCTTCACCCTGACAAGATCCTACCAATTGCAAGTGTCGAATACTTAATCAGATAATGAAAACAGATTTATCTCAGGCAGAAGGTAAAGCGGGCACAGAACTTGGCTCTGCCACCACTGCAGAGGGAATCTGGCTGCGAGTGCCACGACAAAGGCTGCTCTACATCTTGGTAATGCTGAATAGGTACACAGAAGAAAAACACATTTTAGCGGAAACTACGCTAAGGTATCAGCAGCCAGACTTGATGAATCCTACTTTCCTAAAGAAAAACAGAGGGGGTTTCTCCACTAGGCTACACTGAAGTCATGACTCAGCTCATGTATCCAGATATATCCTCAGACACGTGCTAGCCTGGATTTAAGGCAACATCAGCCTTGAGCCATGAGATTTCAGAGAGAGATGTCAGAGCTCAGAACATCATCAGCACTGGAGTACAGCCTGATTCACAGTGAAAAAATAACACAAATAATAGGAACATCACACAAGAAATATAGAGATACTTGCATTCTCTTCTAGTTTAAAAGAACCTGTATTATTTATCAGCTAATATTTTGACAGTATCAAATAAGAACATTGAAACAAAGCCTTAAAGTTAGAAAATGCAGCATTCTTTTTGCAGAGTGACAGCAGAATTTAAAACCAAAGGAGAATTGAAGTCAGACTGAAGCCATTTGTAGATGTCTTTTGTCTTTTCAACTCCAAAGAACTTCATGATTAATTCTTCTAACGGCTAACTGGCATTTTAGAAAACACCATGAGAAATACCATGGGATGAATCCATGGCAGGGGGTTGGAACTGGATGATCTTTAAGGTCTCTTCCAACCCAAACCGTTCCATGATTTTAAGATGAATGTAAATATCGGGGCTTTTTGGAGGGAGGAATCTATCATTAACACAAGAAGAACTTAAAATCCACCCAAAGTCCAAATTTGCATGTTTTAAGCAAGTAATTACAGTGGTTACAACCACACTGGATTAAGTTTTGGTCAGACCAGATTACTCATGATTTAAAATTTCCAGATCTGTTAATAGCTACAACAGAAGTTGCTGCTTCATATTACTGTGAGAAACTGAGCTCACACCTTAAATGTTTTCAGGAGGATGCTAAAGTTGGAGCATGACAGCATTAAGTCCAACTGAACAAAAAAGTGCACTGCAATGAGGACAGAGTTGACTTCCAAAAATCTTTCTCATCTTTCACCCATTATTAGGACCTTGAGGTTGGGCTGGAGCAATTTCACTCCTGGACAGTGATAATGCGGCAATTAGAATATTGTAGAGGACAGGAGAAAATCCTGGCAAATTCAGTGCAGCGAGATGGTGTCCTGGGTTCAGCTGTAGCAGTTATTTTTCTCCTTCCTAGTAGCTGGTGCAGTGCTGTGTTTTCGACTTTAGCCTGAGAAAAAACGCTGATAACACACCAATGTTCTCAGTTGTTGGTAAGTGTTGCTTACCCTGATCAAGGACTTTTGAGTCTCATGCTCTGCCAGTGAGGAGGGGCACACGAAGCTGGGGGGAAGCAGAGACAGGACACCTGACCCAAACTAGCCAAAGGGGTACTCTCAGCAGTAGGTTAATCTTCTCTGTGATGGTTACCACTGACTGAGAAACCCTAATAATAAAAGCAGTAGTACAGAACCATTGCTACCACTGATCATGAACTGGTATTGAAAAAATCAAGAAAGAAGATGGCAACTGAACCCTGTGTCGCTTGTGCCTCCTGGGGTAGTGAGTTAAACCTCACAGCCTAGAAGCAATAAACTGCCTATGGCAAATAACAGAGTTCAGATGCCGCCATAATTTGCTCTTAGAACAGCTCTCTGTACAAAGACCAGAATGGCAACAAAACCAGTCCTTTTCCTTTACAAGGCTAAACCCACGGCAGGACCATTTTTCCCATCTTGAAACACTTAGCCTAGCAGAAAGAAAAAGAAAATGGGTAGTGGATGACCTGAAGATTATCATTTACAGTTTTATGGCAACCTCAAGTAGTATTAAAACAAAACAACTCTTCCCTTTTTGCTTGGAAGAGAGTGGTACTATTCCATCTGTGGTTGTGGACTGTTTCAGTATTATCCAACTGCATAAACGAAACTAGTGTCAAAATTAAGTTTTAAATGGCTTGAGGTTTACAGGAATTAAAGAAGGAAAAATTAAATTTGAAACTCTGCTTGTTTACTAGCACTAATTAAATATGCCAGATTTCTGGGCAAGCTTCCTAGCCTGTGGCTACTACGTTACTGGCTTGTAAAACAGTCAACAAGTGCATGAGTACAAAGAACAAATACAATAACAGAGATTTCGTGTAGAGTCCTGCCCTTAGTTTATAAAGAAAAAATGTATTGGAAACAATCTGTAGCTATGAAGACCTGTGCTAACCCTCTAGACTATATCAGGGCCAAGTCTACAATGGTTGCTTTTGCGGAGAGCAGTTAAAAATAAAGAAAAAAATCAGAGAGAGGTAAGCAGCAGTAAACACATTCAAAATGAACAGGAAGCCTTAAAAGGCTAGTTTACCTCTACAAATCCCATGCTTCTGGTCTCTGCGTTCAAAATGCTTTGCTGTTAAAAGGGAGGTTTTGCACTCAACAGAAGTGGGTCTGATCATTCACACCATGGAAGCTACACTCCTCATGAACAGTAGATTTTATTATTATATGGGAATTCACCAGCAAATAGGTTTATTCTGAAGACATGTATTTTAACATTTAATGAAAGCAAGTGCTATGTCCATAATTATACAGTCCATATAGACTCTAAACTTTTTAAGATAGGCAATACCTTTGTGTTCTACATTTTAAAGGAATCAGCACAATGAGCTCAAAGTCTATGAGGAAGCTCCTAACAACCAAGAAACAACAAACTAAAGTTGACCTCAGGTAAAAAGGAGCCTTTGGAGGCTGCTCATCTCAGCACACAGGTGAAATGAAATAAAATATAATGCAGCAGTACCTGCATCATCCCAACTTAGGCAGGGCTAGGAGGAGGAGGGACAGTAAGATCCCATGGCCTAAATGCTGTTCTTTGCACACCCTTCTCTTGGGAAAAGCTCCCAATTTACTTTCCATGGCTGAAGCAGCCCTTTTTACAAAAGTAGCAAACAACTCTTAATGAAGAAACACTTCAGGACAATTTGCTGCTTTGACAGCTTTAAAATGAACAGCCTTTCACAGCAACTCAAATTAATGTGTGCTCCCACTGTACAGTAGCCTTGCTCAGCTTTAAGGAAACCAGGAATTATGCTTCAATAAAAATTCAGCCACGCAAATATTCTGCTATAAAAAGAGGGATAAACATATAACTCTCCAACTTCCAGAATCACGTACATGAGGCAAAGGGAAACGATATAAAAATAACTAGGTTTTTGTTTACATCTCAGATTTACAAGAGCAATTCCAGAAACTAAATTCTTCTACAGAGGCATTGATTTAATTAGCCTGCATAGCACGCTTTATATGCATTCAGATCTCTGACGTACATTGATGAAAAAGAAACAAATACACAATGGATACACACAGAATCATTCCCTAAACTTCTTCTATGCCCAGGTGCTGGTAAGAATTCTCAAGCATACCTTCATGGGCTCTTCCTTCCATGCAGATGATCCTTTTTAACATATACAAACTATGTATGTTTTCAATTTAAAAAGTGACTGGATCGATTGGATCATACATTCTTGCAAACCAGCCAAAAATACAAACTGAAGCCCTGAAGGAACTTCTGGAAGTACAAGCCATAGAGCACTATAGTTCTACTTCTGCAATGGAGAATCACTTCTCCATTTGAAATGAAGCTGGAAACGACAGCAGTGCGTAAAAACATGCTGTCATTCAGCAGAGAAATAACTACATTGATGATCAGTAGTCAGAAATAAAAAAGGTAACTGGTGAAAAAGCTTAGCAACTCAGAACAAAATGATCAGGTAACATTAGAACACTTGCTTCTTACTTTGGGATAATTGATAATTTCATATGGGTAACAAACCCACATTTTTTATCTCAGAATTTAAAAGCTGCCATCAGGCGGCCAAACTGTAAGTGGGGAGCAACAGACAAATACAAGGATTAAAGAAACATAAACATCACTTTTTCCTCCTTTATCCAGAGTAACATGGATCCAAGAAAGCCCAGACAACTCCACACTTCCTGCACCAGAACTGACTCCTACTGAATCCTTCTGGTACTTCCCCGGCATGCCCGGAACCCCACAGGACTGGCTTGCTCAGGAGCTGTGATGCGTGCCCAGCTATGCTGCTGCCAGCCGGGCCTGGCCCTGGCAGCATTTGTGTGTTAGCTCAGGTGCACTGCTATGAGCTGTGCCAGACTCACACCAGCATTTGTAAAACCAGCTCAAGTGCATGCAAGGAACCACCTATCTACGAATGTGATCATGTACACTCAGGAGTACTGGCTTGTTAATGCAAAAGAAAACATTTTTCACTGTATGTCCAGTGCTTTTGTATCAAGAACTAGAGAATTAGTACATTGAAAGGAAATGAGAGACAGTGAAGTGGTAAGAATAACAGCACACAAGAACATAACACACAATAAACTATAGAGTAATGCATTTAATACTACTGGTGTCCAACATGCAGAAATGCAAGTGCTGAAACTGAAAATCTAGGTTTAAATACGATCTGTAGCTCATGCTTTATGCAGTGTTACATCAGCTGCTTCCTGCCGGTCACTTTAACAAGTACTATTCTGATTCTGAATGTAGGAAATCCAACAGTTAATACCCTGTAGTCAGAGCAGCATTTTACATTTACACTACCAATGTAAACATTCATGAGTTATGCCCCTATGAGACAGGAAAGTAATATTGCATTTGTTTTAAAAAGTGAAGAAAGCATGAGGCACAAACATTAAGTAGACTTCCCAAGGCCCCACAGCCAAGTAGAGAAGTGAGATCTCTTTGTATATTAATTACAAGACATTCTTACTGCAAACAGGTGATGGCACATCAATTCATGTGTCAACTTTTACCCTTTTCAGCACCAGATCACCTGTAGAAGAGAACACTTCTATAAACAGAAAGGTTGCTTATTGTAAAGATGCTCTACAACAATCAAAGAGACTAACATTTCTATTTTTTTCCAAAGACAAGAATAAATTACTGAGAAGGTCAGAGAATTTTATCTGCAATCCCTTTAAGTCAACAGTTGTCCAGAATATGAGAAGTCATTCTTTTACCCCAGGCACAAGTTTATTCTTGTCACACATAAAAGTCTAGAATCTACATAACATCCCTAACATCATAACCCCTTCTTTTCTGTTGACAAACATCAAACGCATAGCAAAACAATGCCAAAACCTACGTTTTCTTCCTTTCAGATTGCTTCCTTCATATAATAATGTAAATCCTGCATTCTAGACCTACACTATCAAGTGGTATATTGAAACAAACACATGCAAGAGACATATTCCTTAAATCTGAAATATGTACTATTTTCTCAAAGGGTAAGATACAGAAAAACATACCAGCGACCACTTATTTGTCTCATTGGTCTATTCCCCTCAATAGCCAGAGGCTACTTTTAACTACGCTGACTTAACAAAGAAATCTAAATTGTATAAATCAATGTCTCAATTAACATTTTGTTTAGGAAGAGTTACGGAAGAGAAACAGAATGTAATCATTTGCTAGCACAGTGGCTCCAGAGGTCTGGGAGCGAGTGCAAGAAGAATGGAGTTGAATGTGGGAAGGGTCCATTATTCTTTCAATAGCGTCTGGTACTGCAAAATATGTGCTCGCATACTTTCCTACTGGAAAAGCTTAAGCCTTCAGTAGCTCCTTGGTCTGGGAAAATGGCAGGCACCCAAATGCTAACCCAGGGATCTATGAAGGAGATCTACCTGAAGAACAATATTTTTCAAGTGGCCTTAGAAGTGAAAAACAGCCATAAAATGAAGTTGCATTCCCAGGGGATTTTATTCCTTCTGTCTGGCTGCTGTTTGTCAGGTGCCATTCCCTGCACACATCCCCAGCACATTCGAATGCAAGAATGGAGAGAGGGCCTCTCTGAAAATAATCACACTTGCTGAAAGACCTGCCCTGCATAAATATCTCTAACAACAGTACAAACAGAAATCAGACTTCTTGCCCGATACTTTAGTTGCAATTTATGGCACCGCTGGCAATGATTCTGTTATTACTATTCTACCTGGCTATGGCTCAAAGTCACAGAAGCGGGAATTTCAGAAGTATTTTCAGAAATTATGTAGATCATCGGGGGGGGGTGGGGGGAACCCAACCTAGTTCAAAAATGCTGTACCAATGCATTAGTGAACAAAACTATGTATTTAATATATATGTATACATGTATAAACACATACCGTAGGGATAGGACAGGGAAGTTAGGGACATACACACCCTCTGAATGATATTTAATGCTACACTCTGGGAATAATAAAGCAAAGGGGGAGAAAAAAAGAAATCAAAGGGAACACTGAAAGACAGTCTCTTGTGCTATTGCAAATATCACCAGCTGCTAGAGGATTTATATGCAGAAAAACTAGAAGTTGAGCTTTAAATTTCCCTTGCTTTCTTACTGGTTTGCTTCCAACCCTCAGAGTTAATGAAAGTCTATCAGCCAATTTTTTTCTATCTCAAGACCCTAAATTATTCCCCTTTTAAATGTCTCTCTATTGACTGACACATATTTTTCAAGATCTTGTGCTTCCACTAACCTGAATGATGAATACCTCCCCACACATGAGTTTTTAAAAGGTTAAATGATCTCAAGACAGCTATTGCTGCAGGTATGCAGGTACATGTAAGTTACATTCACAATGAGCAACTGTGCAAGATACAGCATTCTGCATTGCCAGTTCGCATATCAAGGTGTAACAGCCACCTCCTCTCAATTCTTTACAGAGGATATTTTATTTGGTGACTGAGGAAGGAGAGAGTATATAGGAAAATACCTAAGACATGGATAAGAAGTTTTACTGCTTGTAAAACGAATCTCTATCTAATCTTCTCTAGTGGGGAAATGATGCAGTAAATTTGATGAAGAAAGGAAGGATTTAAAGCCAGGGAAAACTAGGATTTCTCAAAGCACAAACATAGAGGACATGCTGCCCTTAGGAATAGATCTCTGTTATTTAATCGATGTACTGGAAGAACTCCCGGGAAGCATGTCTTAGCACGAGAAAGGAAAGTTTGCTATGCTCTTCATTTCCTGTGTAATTCCAGAAACTGCAAGCACAATGCTGTTTGGGGAGAACCACACTATGCCTATTCAAGGGGGAATTCAGCATTGTATTCTGAATGAATGGAAACATTTCGAAAGATATATATTTGCTGCGAGTGAAGTAGAATGCAAACCCAATAAGGATCATGGGCCCACATATACCTTCAACCAGCTAATTATACATTCTGACTCCTTCCATTATTTTCACAATATTCTCAGCAGCACTAAACATCACAGTAGATCATCCAGGTTTGAGCTCACAGTAGCCATGAAGTAAGTGTAATAAATCGTCACTAAAAACATTATGCAACTACAGTTCCACTGATACCAACTGCAGGTAATTTTAAATGGAGAGGCTATCACTTTCATGTATCCCTGCAAGTTACTGACTTGGGATCTTAATGACTGGGATGAAGGAAAGGCTCTTCAGAGTCTGGGTTTCTTAGAATAAACTAGATGAATGGTTCCTTGCAAAAATCCCAAGGGTATTTCCCTCCATCCCACTGCAAAAATCTACTGCTAAGCATGACAATTTAAGGGATTTAAAAAAACCTTAAATAACACAGAACAGCAAGGGAACCACAAGCTTTGGCTGGACTCACAAGCCAGGACCTAAGCCCCAAGCAGAATCAGACCTTTTAACTGAAGAGGAACAGTCACATGCCTCATTTCACCCTTACTTTGCTTTAAACTAGACCGTTTCCTCCCCCTGCCATATTCCACATTGGCTGATAAATTCCCCAACGGCGGGTGTTAACTAACTCTGCATTCCAGTCTGCTCTGCGTCATGGAGTTCCACATCCCACTGATGAGGAACACATGGTGGACATGTGGTAGGGGAGAGCCTGACAGCACTCCACAAGCAGGGATAACTCCTCTGACCTTTGGCTTTTTTCCTCTCTGTACCATCCCAACTGCACAATAAGGAGTCTGTGCCCCTCTGTCGCATACTGGTCATTCTGGGATCACTGGACACAACCTGAAACTCTAAGACTTCAGCAGGCAGCTATACTGAGTACACACCATGGATGAAAACATACATGGAAAGCAAATAATTGATCATTCTGTGGTCTCTCCCCTAACCAAGCCATTCAGAGGAACTCTTAGAACATACAGGTTACATCTGGATCAGTTGGGGTAAATATGTCACAAAAAGCAACCGGACATGGCTATGTTTCCCATCAACTCTGTGAAATAAAGTAACTCACAGCATTGCTAAAAAATACACAGTGGCAACTGCATTAAAGTATTAAGACATCTTTCTAAACCGAACAGACCATTTGTCATCTTTTCAGGACTCAAGCCTGGCTTAAAGTAACAATGAGATTTGACTTCAGTGTTGTCCAACTTGGTGAGTCATCCAGAGCACTACATTCACCAAGTCACATGGACTCGAGGGTGGCCAAGCAATACAGTCATTCCTTCCTCCTTTGAAACCTCTGAAAAGTAAAACCAAATCACAGGCTAAGTGCTGGTCTGAGACCACAGCAGACAGACAGATGAGTAATGACAATACGTATACTGATGATTAGAAACCAAATGCTGAGCCTCACACTCTCTGCTTTTAGTCTTACGCATATCATAACTCTGGCAAGAATCTTGCAGTAAAATTAAATCCATTCCCAATAAGTCTTTCTATAGCTATAGTCATTAGAAATTCCTGCTAATATTCCAGATTCTAAGATTCATGACCTCTTACCTGTACCAGACATGGCATGACCTCTCTTTTAGAAAGAGGACCTGGATATACTATACATTCCTTTCAACCTCCCACAATGAATGAATAAAATAACACAGCACCAGAAAAACACAATAAAATCCAATGGAAGCAACAGTATTAAAATCAGTAATAGCAGTATGTTCTTTAAAATACAGAGTCAATGTCTCACTAACTACTTTGACAGTATGTTCATGCTTATTATTTAACCTATAAAAGCACCAAATTAAAATGTTTTCCTTAGATGCGATCCTTGAGGTCCTTTCCACCTGGTGTTCTGTGATTTGGCTGCATCCATTTTAGAAACAATAAATGGTTTTACCCATTTCTGAAGTTGAAGACTACACTCATCCCCAACAGAGCAAGCTGAGCAAAGTTCAAATGCATAATAAAAAGGGCAAATTTTTGGAGAAAATCAATGCCTTTTAGTTACAGCAGCTACTTGTAGTGAACTGGGAAACTTCTAAACAGGCAGGCAAGGCCTGCAAGGGCATCTTGAGAACATCTACTCCCAACTGATGGCTCAAACAACTCACAGGCCAATGTCTTTTTCTAAAATCCTCTGTGGTAAAGAAATATGAGTAAAGCTACACCATTTTTAAAGTGTGGTTATAGTCTGAGAAGTTAGTGTGTAAAAATCACACCCTCTTATTCAATCGACCTAGATCCCCTGTTTTGATTCAGTCTGATCCACTTGCCTTACTGGCTAAAATAACATTTTACTACTTTCTAAATTCCTACCAGAACTGTGAAACCAATTCAGTTCTAGGAAGGGGACCCAGATTGTTTTGTGGGTTGTGCATCTGCAAAAGGATTATTACCTTAATCAACACATACAATTTCATCTGTGTGGCAGAGGAGCCAAAAAGAACCTGACATTTTTTGGATGGTAGTTGGAACAATCTGTTTTTATTTATGAAAAGATCTGGACTAACAGGAAAGACGTGAAGATCTACACATCACTCTCTAAAAGTCACATTTTAAAGCAAAAGAGATATATCCAACATCTTTGCATGGCATTCCTCAAAATATCACTTGAATGCAAAGGAAACTTGGTAACAGAAGTTTGCTAATAGTGAAAACCACTGATTTTTCCAACAGGGGAACGCCACCAAAGTTAATACATGTATATTCATCCTGTAGATAGCTGAGCCCAGCAAATAGTTTTTGCTCCCTGGTCTGCCCTGAGTTGCTCCTCAGGATTTTCCTATTGAATTGTGTTATTGCATCCTCCCCTTCCCTGCCAGTGGCACTGCTTGCGGGGAACCACTCCCTAAAGTGCAAGGTAAAAAGAACCAAGCTATCAAAGTCCTGCTGTTTAATCTATTAAAAGTAATGCAACTCATTTTGAAACACGTGGCTTATGAAGTACTTGCTCATACATGCAGCTGGGGGGCAAGCTGGAGTTGGTGGCCCCCTTCACCAGCACAGCTGGATGTGGAAGAGGACATCTGCCCATGATCTAGTTTAGGATGCTTTTCACAGCAGAACATCTGCCTATACCTGAGTCATTCTCAGCCTTTCTCATGGAATTAGATTTTAAAAGAAAAAGAGAACCACCATAGAGATGGCAGAGTATTTCAGAGATGCCAGTTTCCCAAGGAGGGACGTTTCAGAGAACAGAAACACTAAGAAAGTTGCAGTGTGCTTATACATGATCCAGTTACTTAAAACAAATTATCAGCAGAAAAAAAAAAAAGGGCAATATCCCAAGGCAACAGAAAGGAAATCAAGTGTATCAAAGCTGTTCCTGAACTCCCATTACCTACCCACTTGGCAACGCTGACTTTTAAAATTATGCTACACCATTCATTTTTACTCTCATGATGCAAGGGGAGAAGGAAGAAAGAACTCCCCCATCTTACCCCCCTCTTTTTATTAAAATATCTTAAAAACAGATCTGTATTGTTAATTCAAGGTTACTAATGTTAGTACTGTATAGATTTATAGATGAGGTATTCCTTTCTGTCTGAAGCACATGAGGTAATAAGTAGCTGGAATTGTCACAGTGATTTATTAACATATTCTCTAGGAGAAGCCCTGCACCTGCATCTGTGCAGACAGAACACCCACGAAGGCTGAACTCACCCTTACACAGCCCACAAGATCTTAAAAGGAAATGCTCCAAATTTAGACCTGCTCCAACAGGTGTCTTTTACTGTCTCACTTTGCATGACCATAAATATCAGAGGTGGAGCAAAAAGCTCGCTGTCCATTGTAATCATGCTTTGAAAACAAATACCTCTGCCCCCTCCAAAAGCAAAGGCAGTGGCTATGGAATTCTCATCATTTCCTCACTCCTTCATCCTGTCAAGGCCCAAGTCAGAGAGATGTCACTGGCAAAACCAGGCTCCAGGGATGAGCACATAGCTTTATTTTTTTCTCTTCAAAGGGCCCTAAGCTGGCGCTGAAACTTCCCCAAACTGTATTTCTTTCATTCTAGTATCTCATCTTGCAGCTATTTGCCAAAGTGAATGACATGCACAGGCTGTTCACGGCTTTTTATAAGCTCTCATTACCCAAATGGGGAACCATTTTCTTGAAAATGCTTTTGCCAGCAGCATTAGTCTCTCTAGGCACCACCAATAAATTTGTCTCCTGGCCCATCATGATGCACACCAAAACGTGCTTGGATAGATGTACTTGATACTGGTTTGCACTTGTTTACTGGAGGGAGCACACTACCTGTGGGACTTGTCATCAGGGTGATTAACAGCAGAGGGAGAAAAAAAAAAAAGACAATTTTAACAGCTGAATGGGAAGCTTTGCCAGATTTGCTTTGGCAAGCAAAGGAGCAAAATCCAGGCTCCTTTCTGTGTGTGGTGTAAGAAGGAGAGACATTCTCAAAACCAAAACGGCTATCCATGACTCACAAACCCCCAAACCAAATCAAAACAACAAATCTGGAAAAGAACTCCTAACCAAACTGAGAGAAAGAATAACAGGTTACACCAGGAACTTAGAAATCCTATTAAAATGTTTCATTCTGTAACACTTTTGATTATTACAAAAATGCCTGAGTCAAGAGCAAATAAATGTTTAATACTCAACAGGTACTCAGGAGAATGTGTGTTTTCCCTTGTCCCTCCCCACCAGCTGCTCTTTTATGGCAGGAAAGTGAAGAGCGTGAAATCCAATGATAGGAAGAAGGCAAAGGTCAGGAAAAAGGTTTTTCTTCAAGGATTTAAATTAGCGTTCTACAGCTTTGGATGTTTTGTCAACACAACTTCCCTCCTGTGAGGAGGGGAAGCCAAAGGTCCTTTGAAACATTTCTGTATGGGATCTAGATTTTTACCAGCAACAAGATTCCTAGCTTTAAAGAAAAGCCCATCTTCCCTCTTCCCGTTCCTTTCACCACTCCCTCCCTGTCCCTCCTTTCACCCCCATCCTTAAAAAGGGAGAGAAAAAGGAAAACAGAAAAAGAAAAGGATCTGAAGAGCAAAACAAGCACTGAAGGAGTTCTAGAGTTCATGTAACAAGACCACTATAGCCCTTCAAAAGGACCATTAAAAGCAAAACAAACAAAAGCAACACCCTCAAGATGCCTATTGTATTTTAGAGAGGAACAAATGAGTGTACTGGAAATTCTCCCATCCTGCCACAAAGTCTGTTATTTCATCAAAACAAAGTCCAGAGATCAAGAAAGGACCAACATGGTAGCTGAAAGTCAGTCACTTCAAGTGATCCATGAAGAAAACAAGATTGGGCTTGCTTTTTATTTCACCTCTCCTTGCTTTACTATCTTGCATTAAAATAAAGAGAAAAGACTTCAAAGATAGTTTTAAGCGTCGCTTTTGTTTCTCACATGAGAAAGTCAGGGCTTGAGCAGGTCTAGACAACACAGTGGTTAAAACATCATTAGCTGCCAACACTTTGTCTTCCTAGAGCTCCCACAGTTGTTGCTACGCTGAACTCCCTCATTTGAAAATATTTGACAATTTCAATGTACTGTTTTGCTTCCCTCAGAGCTTCTCCAACATGGCAGCAGTAAAGCAGCAAGAGCGCACATCCACTGCCGGCAGTTTCAGATGGCAGAGGCTCACCCACATGGATACTGGCCCAGTGCTTCTGCATAATGCTTCAGAGCATCTTTTTCATATTTTTTTCCCCTTTCTTTTTAACACTTAGCAGATCTTCTCTCTTTGTGCTTCTAGACTATTCTATCATCCGTGAGCTTTTCCTGGAGGGTATCTAACACTTTACATTAGCTTTCATAGCTGTGCATATGGAAATGTAAGAAAAACAGGGAAACATGCAGATTTTTATCCCATCTGTATATCACCAACACCACATTTACCAAATCCCAAACAGTTGTGCTCAAGAAGATCTGTTGAAGACAACATAACTGAACAGGTGTTCCTGAAGACAAAGTTTGGCCTGCAAGATAAAGCCTGATTAATTTAGCTATAGGGTAACAGGAATGAGAATCCTCTGGTTAGATGAACCTGTAAAATCAGAGGTCAACCAAGATCACACATGTTTCAGTAATTTCTAAGTCATTATGCCACAGACAACCCGCTAGTGATAGGAGAAAAGCCATAATGATAGCCCATCACTAACAGTGGATGAAATATTCCTCCCACAAAATAGATCCATTAGCATTTGTTTGCTCAATAACATAGAATGCAATGGTGCTGAATTTCCTACACTACACAGATCAGCTGCTGTGTATGTACAAGACGCTTGCCCGCAGCTTGGTCCCTGCCATGTCCAAGAAAACCGCGGAGAGAGCCAGTGGGAACACGCAGTCAACAGGGTTCACTCCTGACAGCTTTCCTTCTACAGTAATCCTTAAATGGGATGGGCAGAAGAAGTGTCACCTTTTTATGAGCACACAGCATCTCCCTCACATCTGGTAGTGGGATGTTCAAGGAAAGATTACTCCTAGCTGTGGCCTATAGCACACACCAGAGGCATTTTCACAGAAGAGATTTATCTGAGAGCAGACCCCAGATGTCCACATCCTTGACTTAAGATGGTCCACATGGATGAATTTCTCAGGTCTCAGATGGCTGCCCCACAGGTGTCTAATCTCCCAGAGGTGAAGGTCTGACTGTCAGCCTGGGACAGACTACAAAGGCTGGCTTCTCAGAGAGCCAGCAGAGCTTCCGCAGAACATGTCAGACAAGATGTGTCTGAGAAAACTAAAATCACTGTACAGAAGAGTGTAAAGAGAAGCAATCTTTCCCTCTTCACTAATGGATAGTAATTATACTGTGCAGGAAGCTCAGCTAGCGCAGTTTAATGGTGGATATAACATAGATTCTTTAATGAATCTTTTTGGGCCTGGAAAAACAGCTGAGGTTTTGTACCTTATATGCAGAAGAGCGACATGAAATCCTGAAAGCCTCTCTGAGATACTCTGTAAATCCATTTGGGACTCAGCCAACGAGAATAGCTTTTAATTTATGGACATAGGTGTACTGCTTCTGAATCTAAACTGTACCTGAACTATGGCAATACTGGCTTCATTTCAAGGAGAATTAACTTTTCACCCGTTCCTTTTCTTTCCCTGGAATTCTTCATGATAAAGGTATGAGACAAGCCTATCAACTGGTTATACCAACATAATGAATAATAGAATACTGCTCCCTGAATACTGCAAAGGCTTTTTTTCCCCTCATCCTTTGTCTTTAGCCATCACTCCTAGTCCACAGTTATATTCCCCCATCCCAAGTTCAGTTGCTATTACAAGGACTCATAAGCTTACTTCTGAAGGATGGATCTTTTAATGACAAGTTCTTCATCCAAGTCAGCTTCATTAGCCATGAAGAGCAATCTTTTGCCTGTGTCATCCACTCCAATGAAGTCGCGCTGCTCCACTGAAGTAGAAAATCAAACACAACCATTATACAGCCCTGTCTTAATGCAGGCTGGAAAAACAAATGGGACCACCACCCACCCCTAAAATATGAAATACCAGGTTTCAGACTAACCCAGCAAATCAATGAATTTGCAAGTTATCCTATTTATTAACTTCTTTCCAGCCAGAGTAGCATATACATATCATGACATCCAAAACACTGGCCCTGCAAGCTTTTTGCATCCCTTTTATGAAGATGCCAACTACAGGTCCTGACATGCAACGCTCCATCTTGAGCTATGCTTTCCTTCTCTGTCTTTAAAAAAAATTAATAAAAAATCCCTGCTACCTGAATTTACACAACAACAAACCCAAGGCAAACAGAGAGTTCTTAAAAACCCAGCTGCTTCTTCCTCATCATAAATCACTCCACATTAGAATTAGGTGGTCTGGAAAGGATTATGATTTCAGTTAAGACATAACTACTTTGCAACTGATCTCCTATTTCAGATAAATACTGATAGCAATAGAAACCCTAAACCATATACACAAACACACATAAAAGTATAGATTCTAAGACTCCTACTACTGATGTTTCTGGGTGGGTTAACTTGGTTTAAGTATCTATTTATAAAACTGCCAGACAAGAGAATACCTAACAGTCACATAGATAATTGTGGCAATTGCCATCTCCTGCAATCAGACTGTGCATCAACAGTGACTGTGGTCTACTGAAATGTAAAGCATTTGTTTTTGAACAGTTTTCCACAACATCTGGATACAGTGGTAGCAGCTTATTCTAACTTGTACAGAGTGAGCCATCACTCTGATGGCAACCATACAATGATCTTCACAGGAACACAGGCTGTACAAGAATGCCACTTCTCACAAAAACCTCTTTTCTCCCACTAAATACTATTGTTTTGGGCCAAACTGGCAGATATTCTGTCTCTTAAGTTCTAAACCTTTAATAACATTGGAGTAACAGCATGCTCTATAAATAGTTAATTCCCTAAGATCTTTTCTCAGCCAAATTATTTTTAACCAGTTGAGCCCCATCCCTTATTTTACTTTTACCTGTTCCTCCAGAGTTACCATAGCAATAAACACTATCAAAATACAGTCAAATCTACACAGCTGTTTAAACTTCTCCTATTGGCAGTCTTTGATCCAAGTGATCGCATACACTTTCCAGAAATCCCATCCCGTCTCAGAAATTAATCATATAGCCATGTACAAAAATAGGCCTGAACATGCAACACTATGACAAGTTAAGCACAACTAGAATAAAGCTCACTTGCTGTAAAAACCCAAAAATAAGTCTTGAAAGCAGTGCAGATTCTCATGCTGAGGAGGGTGATGAAGTTTGAGAGTAGGGGCCAATCAGCCATCACCACTGCCACCTAACTGGGGTGTCCTGACAGGCTAAAAACACGACAGTGCCCAATTTTCCCCGTCAAAGTATACCAAAACTTCTCCCAGAGTTCTGGTTGTGGCTGCCCATCTCCTGACTGTTCGTACAGTAATGTAGCATCCTACACTGCTATAGGGAAGCTCTATGCAATAAGAAAAAGGGAAGAAGTCTTGATGAAAACAGGACCAGGTACATGACTGCCACCAAACAGGTTTCCCTTGCTCATGTGAATAAGTAAGAAACAGATAGCAAAACCATGTGAGTGTGCTATATTTTTCTGTAGTGTTCAGTTTTTTCTCAGTACACTGGCAGTAAATAGCATTACTTTTGTAATTTAGGAAAGACAAAACTTATTACTAAAATCAACTACCCTGAGATACAACTGTGCTGTTTCAAATCACAGTGACATTACTTAGTGAGGAAAAAAGTAGATGGAAGAATGAATAAATAACTAGTTTACAAAATCCCTGCAAGGAAAGTATAAGAAAAATGTTAAAGCTGCAGCAATGGTAACGAAAAAATCTTTTAAAGTATAAAAATGGAATGCAGGATATGTTTTGCCTCCTCAAAATAGATAAATAAGGATTTGACATAGCTATTGCAATTTATTAGTTACCTTAGAAATTACATCCCCAACAATTTTAGGGGCTCTAATGACCTAAAGAAATCATGACATCACAAGAGAATGGAAGTCGAGCAAGTCAGTGATGAGAAATAATTTTCAGTCACATTTTCTAAAATGTTTTTAATCAAACATAATTAATTGACACTTGGGAAAAAGACACCTTTGTTAATGAGTCACTATCCCCACCCTTTCAATTAAAGGGAGAGAATTCACACGATGCAGCCTGCAAGACCACCAAGAGGTCTTCTGGCAAACACAGGGAATACCAGTGATGACATGCCTGCTGCTTTCAAGACAAGAAAAACAAGCAGGAAAGAGTCACCATTTTTTCTGCCTTTCTTTATATACAGAAAGGTTCAGACACCCTTTCCCCACTCAATCCCTTGCAGGTCATCTTTAAGCACATGGCTCCATTCTGGGTGTCCAAATTCCTGATGCTTTCTGTTTATTTGGGTTACTACCATTCACTAGCAGTCTGCCTTTTTTCTTTTTTATTTATTTTATTGCCATTCCTCTTATTGATCAATTAAAAAAGCCAATGAGGTTATTTTTTTCAGTATATGAGCCCCTGAATATAAAAGCCAACGAACTTCACTCTGTAATTTGCACCTGAGTTATGTCAAGCATTTCAAGAAACCATTAGTATGAATTTATAGCTACTTAACACTGTGATCCATGCTCATTTAAAAACTGTTCCCTATATTAAAGTTCTTGAACATTCAGCAATATCCCAAAAGCAAGAACTTTGTAGTGGATTCCACAATGTAAGCAAAATGTCTTTTTGCTCCTTCTCAAAAAAATGAAGGAATTTGTAGGAACAGTGAATCAATAAAGCAAGCTACAAATATATCCAGTGGCTTGTCAGGACTAGGGATCTATCTTCTAATATTAACATTGAACAGAACAGTGGAAGTACATAGAAACACGAATGTGCCACAATTTAGAGCTAATAGTACCACATACTATGAAAAGCTGCCTAATGCGTTCATATTAATATCTTGGCTTCAGCTGCTTATAAGCTTCATCAAATTTTAACTGTTTGGGATGAAATTTCCAACACCAGGTGCCTGCCTTAAGAGGAACATTTGGAAAACTTCAGCGAAAACAGTTCAGCTACTTCTAAGGTTAAAGAAAAAAACCCAACATGTTTAGCCTAAGCTTAATTGCTTAAGTGGCCCTTCACTGGAATAGCTATGGTATTCCAGTTCTTCATTTAAGGTCTTCTGTACCATCAGGTGGTACAAGCAAAGCACAAAAGCCATGAGGCTCCACGGCCACACTGTGACGACTGCTCCAGGGGAAAGAACTTGATCTGTTGTGGTTTTGCAACTTGTTTTTATAAGGAAATGAAACTAATAAGCTCAGAAGGATAAAAGGAAAAAAAGCATAAAAACAAGGACTCTGCAAGATGGGCTGGAAGCGAGAGAAAGCAGTCCCTGAGAACTGGTGGAAATTGGGGCTGTCCATGAAAAGACCACAGAGAAAGGAATCAGAAGAGAAGAAAAAAGGTGGCTGTGGGCAGATGAATGAAGCAGGTTGAAATGGTAAGTCAGAAGTGGAACAGGGGATGAGAATGGTAGTGAAAGTGTAATATATGAGAAAGAGAGGCTGGACTCTCAACAAGGATCCTCAAAGAAGGAGACTAAGCAAAGAGAACAAGAATGGAGGCTGGTAGTGACAAGAAGCCAGCATGGGAAAAGATGTAGGGATGAGCTAGGACTATGCCAACAGCAATAGGATACGTCCAGTCAAGTAGGAATGAAAGGCAGGATGGTCTGGTGCTCCCTCAAATGTACCACCTCTCACCAGAACCTGGAGAACCACCTAAAATTCCTGTCTCAGCACTCCCCTACTTTTAGTAAATGACTGGAAAAGGTCTGGAAAGGTTCATATCTCATCTAAGGCAGCTCACAGAAAAAAACTTACTAGTGCTATCCATGACAGCTTGAGTAGTTTTGAGCGTGAAACCTTAGCATCAGGCCCCACAGAAAAACACTGGTGGTGTCAAAACACTTCAACAGAATGGAATTGTAATGCTTTCAAGTTTGGTATTCTACAAATCTGAGAAATCACACATAAATTTTAACAAGTCATGTAGTAAGAGTTATGCTATGAAGTCAAGCACACAGACATGAAAAAACCTGAGAAAATTAAAAATGCATGTGCAACCTGATGTGTTTACATTTGCAAAGTCTTCACATGATATTGTTTAACCTGATAGATCTCCTTGCCCTCAGCTTATGTGCTCAGAGCTCAGGTACTGGGCAACTCTATGATATTTAACCACGGATCCATTAGTTCATAACTCCTGAATGCTCAGCTGTGGCTGTAGTAGTGCTCTTGACAATGTTTATGTGCCTTTAGCATTAGATTGTCTGTTCAAAACCGGGGAGGTTTAGAGCTGTTTGAGAGTCCAAGTCCTAAAAGCTTTCAGCCCTACTAACCTTACACTTTGCTCCAGAAAAGTCTTCTCATGCATAGTCTAAGCAGCTTTCTTTTAAAAACACATTTCCTCCTATTTCAGACACACACATAGTCCAACAGTTGGCTTGCACTTCACTCCTCTCAAACAGTTTGAAGCTTCACTTTCTTATTTGTATTACTGTAATACCTCTGAGCTTTAATCATAGACCAGGACCCACTAAGCTGGCAATAATCAAGCCTCAGTGATTCAACAGATATCATTAAAAGAAAATGAGAGGTATGGTATTGGAACAACTGTATGGTATTTAGGACTTTTAGCATAAGTAAAAGAGGGATAATAGCCCTGCCCTGCCTTACAGCAGTGTTGTGAGAATAGATACATTAAAGATTACAAGGCACTAACTAAGATATTATGGTAAAAGGGACAAGATAAGCATCTAACCAAGACCTTGAAATCAGTGGGAGTTTTGCCTAGCAAAAGGCTTCTGGATGTGATCTCAGAAGAGTAATTCAGTACATACCATGAGACAAGAGATTTCTAGAAGTATTTGCTAGCCATCTAACGCTGGTCCCTACAGCCAGAGGTAAATTCCCACCTATTACCTGTCTGATGCTTAGCGCTCTTGAAAAACCTAACAGTTCTGATGTTCATATGTAACAAAAATTTAGAGTTTGATCCAAAACTCACTGAAGTCATCTGGAGCTTTTCCCTTAACTCTTGTGAGCTTTGGATCACAGCCTGCAAGATTACAAGAGTCTAATGCTTAATTCTAAGCTGGAAAAACCCAAGTCACACCCCCACCAGGGAATCTGAGGAAAAATAGGGTATCTGTACCTTTTTTATTTCTTTTGCTCTGAGATTGATAACTAATCATATGTACCAATGCTTTCTCTATAATGTATTAATAAATAAAGGTATTCCTATCTACATACCTGGCTTTTTTTTCCCTTTCTGTCCTGGTACCACTTCTGTGGGTTCATGAGTTTTCTTCATCAACATGGACAGAGTAGCATCATGAGTCCGAAAGAGATCCACGACTTTATATAAATCAACATCTGTGATCAGATCACAGCTCAGCACCAAGACATCAGTCTGTCAAAAAAGAAAAACAAAACAAACCAAATCCTTCAGATACAAGTGACCACATATGCATTAGCATCTGAGGACTCAACAACAAATACACCCATAACTGTTCTTTTATTTACCTTTAAAAACACAAGATCTGCCATACTTTCCCAAAAATATTGAATCCTGCCATTACTGAATTAGTTACTTGGTTAATGCTTATCCAGCTCTGGACCATAAAGAATATGTGACCATCTAAACTGCCATCATCAGCTCCAAAAGGAAGGGACTGGGACACAGAAGCCATGGCTTTCAAGACTGCCATGAAATTCTACAGTATTTACAGCAGCTACTTTTAGTTACATAATGATGTAGAAAAGAAATCTTTCTGAAGGAATCTTTTTTAGCTGACTTTGCATCTGGCTACAAACCACTGGAAAAGATATTTAAACTATGTTATTTTATCGAGGGAAAAAAAGCAAAGACTATCTAGGATGTAATTGCACTGCCATGGTGGCCTCAGTCTAGAAATACATTTCCTAAAACCAGCAATACCCCTATAAAAAAAATGAAGAGGAAGTTAGGTCCTATTTAATAACAGGCTTGTATTTAATTTTGATCTCAAAGGATCCCAAAGTGCCTTATGAAGTATTTAAGAGAACTGCTGCCTATATCACAGAAACATTGTCACACATTGAGCAAGACATAGCAACTTCATTAACCAAGCACACCACGATATACTCCAACTAAAAACACTTACCGAGAAACAATTTTCTGTATTTCACGTGGGTTGTGGAATATACTGCCAAAAATCTACTACTTGAGCAATTATCTTCATTTAAACTAATCCTAACATAATATTTGTGCAGCATGGCCTACAGAAAAGTAGCAAGTTTCCACTTTATTTTTTATTAATGACCAACCTTCTAAATATGTCTCAAGAAGACAGTGTTTCTTTCTTGACATTTACCATTTTCATTTTCTGTGCTACCATTTACTATGGTCAGCCTCCTGCACAGTGTGGCATGGCTTCCTACTTTTGTCTTTTAAACGGATACTATTTGATAAGAAGGGCAATAAAAAGTAGTAGGTAAAACCCAAGTTAACTCATGGAGGATTAGAAACTCTACTTTTATTCTTTAAAACTATCTTGGTTTAAAACATAGTAGTTCAGCACTGACCTTTTATGAGAGAAGTTTATTATGGAAAGGTTTGCATTACAGACTTCATCTAATACTAGGAGATTCAACATTGGAGGTGAGACTGAGGTCTGGTATTTATGTTATTTGACAGGTTCTCCTACAAATACTGGGCAGTTTCATGTATTTACCAATAAGTCATCGGAATTTATCATGTCACAAACTGTTAGAGATGCTGATTTGGCATGCTGTGCAAAAGGTCAAGCTCTGAGGATTTTACATTCAAAACCTGACTTGCAGCACCCTTTCTAGCATATTTTCAATATGTGTATTTTATATTATGGTTTTGCCAAGAAGAAGTGCTTTAATTATCCCTTCTCTAAAACAACACGCACACACATTGGAAAAAAAACCCAACCCACTCAACACAACAACCCACAGCACTGAAGCAGCCCTGCTCCAACATTCCAATGTGTACAAAGAAACTAAGAAAAAAATTCAACTTGGTAAGGAAGTAAATCTCCTGCTTCCTAACTGTAAGTAGTGAAGAAACACCTATTAAATATCCTGCAAATTCCTGACAAATTTTTCAGATATTCTGTTTCTACAAAAGCACAAATGAGTTACAATATTTGCAGAAAGACCAAAAGGTCTCCATAACCCATATAAAACAACCTGTACTTTTCAAACTCCGTTTGTAGAAGGAAGAGATCACCAGTTTCAGACCTAAATAGATTCATTCACTCCAGTGGTGAAAATAAGAAACAATAAAAAGAGAGACACAGACACACCAATGGACTTATCTTAAGGAACAAGTATTTGGACTTGTAAAACAAACCTTGTAATTATTTCACATTTTACTAAATGCTTTAATCTGTCACTATAGCAAAAACCCAACAAGCGTTTCACAGTCGTGGACAGGCTCCTGGGTTTTTTCTTCTCACTATAGGACAAGCTTTTTGCAAAAACTGAATGCAAGACCCCTGAGGAGCATACGGGAACAGAACCACCAAATGTCTGGTTGCCATCTGTTCTACCCATTTACTCTCCCAATATGTAAATAAACGTCAGTGAGCGCAGGGACCAGTGAAACACACAGTTGCTCTGTAAAGCCCACATTTCTGCCTCTCCTCCTGATGAGCAGAGCAGTGGCCTCAGAAGCACGCTGAGAATACACCATGAAAGGCTCTTTTGGGACTCGACAGCCTCCTCTTTGAAACACCACCCCCCTCATAAATAAAGCCCTCACTGTCTAATGGATGCACTTTTTTTCCAGTGTACAACTCCTGAACGAATAAACTAATGGCTGAATGAAAAAATAAACTATCCTAGAACCCTAGCAGAAGTGTGTGTTTTTCTTTACGTTTTTAGGGTGGGTGTAGAAGAAAGAAAATAAATGGTAGAGCTTGTGGGGTTTTTTACATATATACATGCCAAATGAATACAGTGCACCCTTCCCAGTGAGACACTGATACAAAGAAGAGAAGTACGTACTTACTACATGCACTCATGTGCTAACAAGGGGTATGTGAACATACTTGACTTCATGAATTATGCAAACACCTAAGTACACACACATACATCTCTTAATGAAATACATGTAACAATGATTACATCAACCCCAAACTATTATACAGCACACGATAAGAATCAACATGAACTGATTAAAAAAACCCAGCAAGCACACACCCCAAGCAGAACCACTGCAAAAGAAGAAAAATGCATGCACAGATGCACTCTCGTTTACCATTACGACCATGGGAAGGACAAGTCCTCCTGAACTCAAGGAGGACCAGCCAATGGATGGGGCATGAAACAAATGCTTGGAATTTCTAACATTCTCCGGCTCTGCCAAACTTGATAGGGCATTTTGTTTACTACTTTCACGACACAGAGGAGCCCTCATCACAGACTGGGGCTCTACCGTGGAAGCTGCTACACAGGACAAGGCGAAAATACCATCAAGTATAACAAAAGAGAACAGCAAATGACTTTGGGTTGGGGAACACAAGAAGACACTGCAGTGCTGTACAGGTACAGGGACAGCAGCTTGCACTTGCTGGTAGCACACCTCTTTTTTTTTTTTTTTTTTTTTTTTACGAGCATCACAAGAGCCACAGAAAAGACAAGGCAAATAAGACACTCCTTGAAAGAGTCACCTGCACCTCAGGAATCCCATTTAACCTCTGACCTGCAATTTAAGCACTCAAGGTCAGAATTCAGACTTAGCTGCTGATCAGCTCCAAAACGAGGTCCTGCAGAGATCATCCCACTTACAGTCTGCATTTCAAGATGTTTCTCTGTCCTTACTGATCATGGATGAAGCCCTGGGTTGCCAGTCTAGCCATTGCTGAACAGTGATGTTCAGTCAAAGTAAAGTTCGGAAACATGACACTGAAGCCTCCAAATCTCCACTCTCCCATTTTAACAGTGGCTAACAGCATTTCACCATCAAAAGTTTCCAAACTGTGACATGCTCATATATTATCAGATAAGTTGCATACTCAATCTGCATAAACACAACAGTAACATAAAACATCAAGAGATTTATACAAAATAGAGGAAAAAAAAACAACTGTAAAGAAAAACCACTCAAAACCAACATGTCAACAATTATATTAAATCCAGCACAATATGGAAAATCTACACAAAAACAAGACCAAAAAGCAGAATGTTTCAAGAACTCAGTTCAAGACAACTGATTTAAAAATAGAAAACATGTTTTCAATGGAACTAATTCATACCACAGATCAAAAGATGGATGCAATTATATGCTGTAATATACCAGCATAAATAAAAAGCCTTCGACTTTCTCACACCCTGCATACAAAGGCAACGTTAGAAACTCTTTTATATTCAGCAATAATTGCTGGATCCCTTCTGTTCAAACAGGAGATATCAAGGTTACCACAGATAGCTGGCAGCAAATAATGAATTTTTAGTAGCGTTCACTATGCTTTTTCTATCAAGTACAGACAAGGGCAGGACCCTGTATCCTAAACTGCTGATGGCCTCAAAAACTGCAGACTAGAAAATGAGAAGACATGTGCTGCAAGGAAATCTCTAATTTGAATGAAATCAGCCCCAAGAGAAAGGGGAAAACAAATGTCAGATTGCATTATAAGCAGAAAAGAAGCAAAATATCCATGAGCAGTAGAACCAGCTCCTAACAGAACCGAAGAGAGACAAAATCTTGAAGTTAAATGCTAGAAGTTTCCAATCGCAGAGTATTACAGCTGAAACTTTGACAGGAAAAGAAAAGAAAAAAATCCAGGTATTAGATACTCTGTTCCTACACCAGCCTAAGCTACACACATGCACAAACGGAACTTTGCATCACTTCCTGCAGTGTCACCATACAACACGGGAGAGAGGAACAAGTTGTAATTACTGCTGGAATTAAGACTGAGTTTTATACACAATAGCCTGGAACTTCAACCACATGTTGCATTAACAGTGGGGTTTGTGTGCAATGCTTTTATTATTCTGAAGAGTGGAAAGGGAAAGAACAGTCTGGCTGTGGGCAAGCGTTTTGATTGCTTATGAGCATGCTCCTGGCAAATCCAAAGATACCTCCCAGCAATTGCATTACTCACCACTCTTCAGATCAGAGACTTACATCCAAGGCTTTAGAGAATCCCTTTTTATCTTAGTCTCCATTAAGAGTCCTCCAATTTCCACACCTGTGACCTCTTTGAAGCTCTATGGCTGCTGCTGTAACTGGAGCAGGGAACCTCATTTAATTTTTGATGTCTGTAGGATCTTGTTAGCTACGAACTGAAATGGCCGCCTTTGGCTGGGAATTCCCACTCTGCTTTTGTGATGTCCTTGATAGCAAGATTCAGAAGAAAATAATGATTTAGTACTTTGTTAGCAGACATGAAGCATTTACCTACTGTGCAGCCACCTTGCAGCAGCAAGTTTGCTGCAGACCACCACCTTTTGTAACTCTTTTAAGGCTAGAGGGCAGTGAAAGCACAGGATGTCCCTCGATCTGAAATCCAGCAGCAGCCTCACTAAGAGATGGAAGACACTTTCTTTTTTCTTTAAAAGACTGTGTGTAATGCGAAAGAGGCTTCTTTTTTCTTTTTTAAAGAGGAAAACAGAAAAGTCTCATGTGGGAGCCAAGGGAGTCTCTTCTAATTTCTTGGATGGCTCTGAATTCATCAGGTGAGGATATCTTAAGGCAATGTGAATGCCTTCACATACGTAACCTGTCAGCATCACTGTTTATCTTCTCAAAGAATGATGGAAGAAAGATGCCAGAAGCTGGGGAGGAGACTTAACCCCAGTCCCATCATATGGCTCATTCTATGTGTTGTATCAGATGGGATCACACAATGAAAACACCATTTTAGGTTATCTTTGTATCTCAAGAGCTACCATCCAAAATCAATATTTTTTAATTTACATACATATAAGCTAGGAACAGGAAAGATATTCAAGCCTGGAAGGCATCCTGTCTCCTCCCAGGAGGAAGTCTCGTTACCTATTGCTTAAACTGACACGTGGGGTGGAAAAGGGTAATTTATAGTTATCAGCAACTAAAAGCAGGAGTTTAGAGATGAACACAAGTTCATAAGCTTATTAAGAATGTTTTCAAAGCAGGACACTGATATTATGACACTTACTGAACTGTAAAACTTCTGGTCTGGAACATAAGCTTTGCTATCCACCTTTTCCTCTAGCTCCAACTAAAGCAATTTTGTCCTACTTACACAGTACGCCAAAAATCATTTTCCCAGCTTCCTCCCCCAACCACATCATGTTTCTTCACTGGTTTCGTGTCACATCAAGCATGAGTTGTTTACCCTCCTTTTCACAGTCTATCCTTCCCATTTTCCATGGACTTACCAAATCTACTTCTGCCTTACATCAGTAAAGGATGCCAGCTCTATTACCTACTTGCATCTTCTAAAGGATATGGATTTAGGCTCTGATGTCTTTTTTTAGAGAGAGAGATATATATAAAAAATATATATAAAAGAAATCTGCTGCCCTTCTACTTACAGAAAACTGACAATTATCAGGCTATCAGTATGCTGTGGCACCAGAATGACAGGCTGACACGTTATCCTGTCTCCTAGGCTCTCTCATTTGTCTGAGGTCAGGAATCACCTCCTGGGTTTATGTCCAGATCCTAAGCATGCCACAGAGGAGACTGATTTTCCCCCATCTAAAGGCACCTAGAAAGCATGCACCATCATTCACCAGAACCATGCCTGCTAAAGCTCAGGGAGCACCCCATAACCCAGGCCCTGAATTCACCAGTTCACAGGGGGTGAGCCTGTACAAACAGATCTCTTCTTTGGAGGCAGGAGAACTCAAGAAACAAATGGTGCTCTCCTCATCACTCCTATTCCTGGAAGGGAGGTTTCCCAGACTACCTGGACAGCAGCACTACCAGACCTGCTGTTCAGCTGATCTTGGACTCTGCCTCACATGAACAGAAAGGAGAACGCCGCAGTCAGGCTCCAATCTCAACAGCAGCAGACAGCAGGCTTGCTGCCAAAGCCCAGAGCTCAAGCCCAGGCTTAACACTTAATGTAGGCAGAGCCTTAGGCAGTCAGGTGCTGCAGTCATATGAACAATAACAATAAAAAGTAGTCCTAATGGAGCTCAACCAGCTCAACTTATTGAAGGGAAAAAAGGCTTTTGCCCACAGACCACAATTACCTAAACAGGAGATCTCTCAGCAACACAACAAAAAGCAGAAACAACTGTATTCAGTGGCTAGAAATCAGTGTTCGGCGTAGAAATAAAAGGCAAAGTGGTTTAAGAGGGAGAAGTAATAAAATCTGGAATAACATGCCCAAGGATACAATAGTCAATCTACTAGAATGTATGAATAAAGACTTGATATCTTTCAGAAACATATTAAGTCATCCATAAGTTTTGGGGCTAATAGCCTTGATTACCATGTGCACATTCCCTTAGAGACCAGAGGATCATAATGGTTCCTTGCAGTCTCAGACCAGACTATACATGAAAACCAAGACATATACAGCATGTGTCCTCAGGAATCATTCTGCCACCCCACAGCTAGCATCAGCATAATCTTAAGCTAAAACAAAATGGTGTGAAAACTTTTTCCAGGGTCAAACCAATTCATTACAAAACACCCAGTTTCAACACTGCTCCAACAGAAAACCCAAACGCTAATCTGGTCTGCAAAGCACAGGTTCTATGAAACACAGCTCAATAGCATTGCTACGTCATACCAGCCTGCACTGAAGTGGGTGTCTGCTTGTGAGACCTGATCAGCTTTGTTCAAATGTTGGGCTTTCTCCCCGTAAAACACAACCATGCTATATTAAATAAAAGAACTGTTTTGAAGCATAGATTCCTGTACTACCCTCCAGGCAATACTATTTTCTCCTCCAGCACCTCTCCAATTTTTCAAGTGATACTTGGTCTGCAGCAACTGCTGTTGTTAAAAAAATGTTATGAAAACTTCAAGATCTCTACTGTTTTTAACAGCATTATTTGTCTATGCCCAGGATTTTCACCATTCTCCCAAAGGAGCTACCAGAATTTATACTACAGAAGAATGACTAAATTTGCTTCGAGGAAGATGAAAAGCTAGATAACCTACATGGGTTTCCCAGTTAATATAACATGACAAAAATGCTAAATTAAATTCTAGGCATCCTGTAAGTCCACTGAGCTTCACCGTGGTTTTCACCCCATTAAACAGTGACAGAAAACCAGTGCTGAGCAAAGTGACAGCCCATGGGATAGCCTGTGCTGCTCACAGCACCACCTCCCTATTATCAATGTTACACTACTGTACGAGGGTGCAAAAACATACACAAAACCCCTCTCTAGCACCATAAGTCCCCGGGCTGATGTCTGGCACTTACTCCCTCCCACACTCCCCAACAACTGGAACTATTTACTTAGGTTAATGCACGCAATTGTGTCTGATCTGAACAATTTCATTTTATCTTTCAAGGGATGATACTTACTGAGGAATCATAGAATAGTTTGGGTTAGAAAGGACCTTAAGATCATCCAGTTCCAACCCCCCTGCCATGGGCAGGGATGGCTCACACCAGACCATGTCACCCAAGGCTCTGTCCAACCTGACCTTGAACACTGCCAGGGATGGAGCATTTACTACTTCTCTGGGCAACCTGTGCCAGTGCTTCACCACCCTCACATTAAAGAGCTTATATCCTTCTATCTAACCTGAAGTTCCCCTGTTTAAATTTAAACCCATTACCCCTTGTCCTATCACTACAATCACCTGTAACAAAGGTAACTGTGACAGCTGTACAGCCCACAACTGTCATGGAAAGCCTCAACCTTCTTTGAGGGAAGGGCTGTTAATATCCAAACTTGGGGAAAAACACACAAGTAGAAATCATGCAGGCTAGAAACAAAGCAAAAAGGCTACAGACAGCAAGGAAAGAATGTACAGGAAAAAAAGTGTAGAAATAGCCTGTGATTGCTTCCTTGCAGGTATCGCCTTACCTGATGCCAGGGAGGCCTTGAGTCTCATGGGGAAAGGCCAAGGACATTGGAAATTACGAGCAAAAAATTAGGTAAAAATCAGACCAGACGATGACTTAACATTCAAGACAAGAACATCATCAAGGAACAGCAAACAGAGCCCTACACAACTCGTCCTGCTCTGTGGAGTCCAGGGTGGCATGGACATTAGTGATGCCTTGATGCCACCCTTCAAGTCTTCACCCAAGCATGGGTGACAGTTAAATCTTAAAGGCTCATAAGTGGCACAAGACTTTGCCCTCTCCACTAACAGCACCAAGGAAAAATGACAGCTAGAGGACACTGACTTCCCCCCCCCCGCCTTAAAATCTTACTCTCTCTTTGGAAATGCACAAATTCATTTCACACAGACTTCATTTCTTTGAACATTCATCACATAGTGAATTCTGAAAACTATAAACTTGAGCTTGACTTATTAAAGTGAAAGGCTTTCTGTGCCTGTTAAAATGAGCTGATAGTAAAGGATGTTTGACCGTTCTTTGCCTTCACATGTCCATGAAAATGCTGTTAAAGACAAAAAGTGCAAAATTACTTTTGAGATTACCTTTACTAAAGCTGTAGTTTTCCCTCAGTTCATAGCACAGTAAGTTATTTACACAAGAAGACTGTACATACTTTAAATATGGAAAATGAAGAATGACTTACAAAAAATGAACACTAACTTCTATTTACTCCCCAAAAATGAAAACTAGTAGTAGCTCATAAAACCAGGAGAAGATTTTTACCATGATGCTTTTAAATGAATTATTTCAGCTATATACATGTGCAAAGAGCATACTATGTCTGCAACTAGAATAGGTTGAATTTGTGTAATTCATCAGAAACCACATAGGGTCTAAATGAAAACATATACTGTAATATAGGAGAAATGCTGACAATTAACTACATGGAAACAAGAGGTATTGGTTAGTGTGACAAGCATGGGCCCTGAGTTGCCAGAAGCATGAAAAGGATAAGGACATGCAGAGGGAGATAGAACAATTAAAACTGACAGGCATCTCAGGTCTGTCAATGACTCCTTGTAGAACAAGGCATCCTCTTCAGCTGACAACATGCAGAAGAGCAAATAACCTAATAACCATTCTTGATCGTAACCTTCAGAGCTAATTGCCTCATTCAAACTTCTGGTGTTTTAGCCCTGATCCATAGTAAACCCCGGCAGCAAAATAATTAATTTGATTACCTACACTCTTCTAAAGCTGAGTAACTTTAAAACAAACAAAAAAAATCCCAACAACTGTTGAATTCTCTAACTCTTACCCTGCCAGGAAAAATAAAGATCAGAGCAAGTTCTGAACACATTCATCAATCTCACACAGTCAGGCAGTGCTGTATCATCCCCCCAGCAACATCGCCAGCCTGAGCACCTGCCAGTGTAGCTAATTCCCAGTAGACAATGAGCTGTGCTTTGGGAATGGGACCTGGGCATGCAATCCTCCCCAGTACATGCTGCCTAATGCCTCAGTGGTGGCAGCTTTCAGTCAGAGGCAGAGAAGGAAACAAGATGCTACATACCCTGTGAATTGCCATCTGACACATCTGCTTTTCCCATGCAGTACTGACACTGTGAAAGGCAGAATCAGAAAACCTGCCAAGAGGGCAACTTTGACTTGCATTTTAGACACTCCAGTGAACAGTATTTTCTGCCAGGTCTGCTGGAAAAAACTGATGAAGTTCTTTTTACCATTTCAAACTAGATTAACAGAATATTTAATTAAGTCTTGCTTATACAGAGAGAGATCTTGTCTCTTACGAATGAATTTATTATTGTTATTTCCACTGACAGTACAAAAAAATGCATAACTATATATTATGGCGTCTGAAGTTTTTCTTTCCATGCTCTCCAAACTCTGCTCAGCTGTACCAAAAGGATTCAGATTCCACCTCCCAGCAGTTACAGCTTACTTACATCATGTGTTTGGAAAGGAGATTTTTCAACAGAGGAAGCGAAGCGCTTAGCCATGCCGTCCAAGACTCCACGGATCAGTGCCCCTCAGCAGCATACAGACCACCACCGTGACATCACACTTTCCACAACATGGCTCCCAAAGATGCACATACCAAGAGAATCTGGAGTTTCAATCTTTGTTTATTTGTTCAAAAGAAAGTTGGTTTTTCTTCTTCTTTTGGGTAGCTTTTCTAGGGTTTGTTTTACTTTGCTTTTTAAGAGCTGTATTACTTTCAAATCTTACTTTTTGACACTGAGAAAACCAGGTGGACCACCTGAGATGAAACATTTCACATGCAAACACTCACCAGTGATAGTAGCAGAAGACATGCTGATTAATTCACACCATAATAGTCAGGGCTTCCATTAACACAACTAAGGGCTCATCAAGAAAGGAAAATGTGAAATTGTTCCATTGCTGCTACTCTGCTGGAATGCCACATTCTAATCACTGACTGGAGTATAGTTGAGTGACACAAGGGAGAGAAATGCTTAACAGAAGATGAAAATAATATAGTGTTCAGTGAAGACAAATGATTGATCCAGGCACACCCACCCCACCTCCTGCTTCAGCCTGAAACAGAGATTCATGATTTAACCAGGTTTCCCAACCTGCTGCCTGCAGAGGCCCCAGCCTGGGAGGTGGCGCCAGACAGCAGCTGCTGGGGTCTGGTAGAATTTGGCACAGGGAACAAAATGGTCAAATATTAGAGATGCCTAAATTTCAGTGGAACTCATTTGTAAAGTACACTGACATCCCTGCCTTTTTTTTGTTTGTTTGTTTTTTTTGTTTTTACATCAACAATAATCTACAAGTCACAAAAAAAAAAAGGTCTGCAGCACTCTGATGAATGGTACAAGCAGAATGTCACAGAAACACAATTCTCAAAGGGGTTTCCTGACTCTGAGTTTAGCCTCCTGCCATTCCAGGTATCTCCTTACTTAGTTTATTTAAAAATAACCACCAACCCCCCAAAAAAAGAAAAAAAAAAAAAAAAAAAAAGGCACAACAAACCCCAGCCTCTCTCTAGTATAAATTTAGAGGATTTTTTGTCTTGATTACTTCTTCTACAAGACTGTTTTGCAATCCTATTCTGCTCCAATTAAAACCTTTCTGTAATTTTCAGCCTATGTTTTCTCATAGCAAATTCAAACCCAATTGTATTCCACTCTGAATATCTTGTCTTGTTTTCTAGTGTTTGTTCCACATTCAAGTTCTACATCTGTGCAATATTCCAGGCAAAAAAATGTTCTCATTGCCTTGGTGGTATTAATTTCTCACCTCTACCATAACAAATACCTTTCCTGATACATTCTAGCCTTGCATATTTACCCTTCCCTCATCCATCAGAGTGCCTGCTCACCATCATCCTATTTCAACTAGTACATTCTGAGATACTGCAATTAACTATTGGGTTCCTAGTCCTCTTACAATTTCTTGTTACGAATCCCCCAAATCACAAGTTCCGTGTTACCAACCAAAGTCTTGACATTATTACTATAACATGGCACATGTATTTTGCATACTAGTCCTGTAAATCATCCAAAGCAAGTCTACTAAACTGCAAAAGAAGGCCTTTAAGAATGGTAGAAGTCATCAAATAAATGAATGAATGAAGACATAAATCTGGACTGACAAAGTCACAGAGCAACATACTGGAAGGAGCAACCCTACTAAAAAGCCCCAATGGACATACAAGAAAACTTTACATTATGACTTGAGAAAGTGTTAAGACTAACAGCAGCTACAGAAGGAAGGCCTCCCTAAGGAAGCCAGGGGATTTAATTACATAAAATCTCAAGAGACATCAAAATAAGTTAACTTTTAAAAAGGCAATTGGGGCAGGGGAGAGGGTGGGAATTACCAATGAATAAGGAGCTGCCTACAAAACAAAACTCATCATCTCCTACCACAGCACAGAACAGACAGCACTCACATCTCTCCTGCTACAAAGGGTGCCAAGTATCACCACCGAAACTGCCAAGACTCTCACTAACTTTTCTATCATTCAGATTGGACTCAGCAGAATGCTCCAGCCAGTGCTGCATGAATGAAAACCAGAAACAAGGACGGGTGATAGTGACTGAGGAGAAAGCAGTTAAACATGATTTTTAAAAAAGAAAACTCACACCTCTTACAGAGACCCCCTTTCCCACTGCTCTGGGGAGTCAGCAAGCTCTGGATTGTAATTAAAGAAAAACATGAACATGGAAGTTATCAAATTACGCCTTAGCACCTGCTCTGTCACACCTGTAACACCATCCTTGGTTTACAGCAGCATGCTGAACGTACTGTTTCACTAACAATGCCAAATACTGATCTCATTTTAAAATCCCTTAATCTTAAAGCACCAGGTGTGAGGCAAATTAAAAGATAAATCCAGAGCAAGTTTAGTGTTTTCTTATCTATGGAAGAGGTATTCAGTTGTTCATGACCAGTGGTAGATTAAGCCATCCTTACATCCAAATTGTTTGCTTACTTTTTCCTAATGAAAGTTTATCCTTTAGAGAATCTGACTCTTAAGAAAGCAAATTACTTCTTCCCCCTTCCAACTTCTACAGGTTCCTTAGCAAAGCACACAAAGGCTGTATGTACCTCCCATGCCTGTAATGGATGAAACAGTGACCAGTGAGTGATTGATTGATGAACTAGGGAAGAGATCTTATGAGAGAGAGATTCTGCCTTAAAGAGCTCACAGTCTGCTTTTACTAATGTGCACTGGATGAGGTGGTATTTTATTTACCTGTTATAGACTTAGAGAGCTTTGACTTTGTCATTTAATCTATAAAAATAATTTTCTGAGGTTTCAAAGTAATTCATGGCAGTGATTCTTGAAAACAGACATGAACATACAGCAATATTTTAACAGTTTGACATAAAGATACTGGATTGAATAAACTGCACACGAATACTGCTTTACATCTTTAAGTTCCAAATCTGTAACTGCTTGATTCATGGCTTGTTATAGTCCTTCAAAGTTGCTTGGTTTATCACAGCTCTTTGGTGTCTTCAAAAGATTTATTGAAAGGTTTTTTTTTCCCTACTTTCCCCAGCTTTTCAAAGGCTGACAGGCACACAGTTGAAGAAATCCATGGTAGTGCCTCTTTTTGTGTCCTGTAAGGCTTGCTGGACCTGTCTCACTTCCATGCTGCAGGTAAAGCAGTAACCCAGAACACACTGAAGCTTTCACTGAGTAAATCACTTCAGAATTACTCTAGTATAATTGCGTACGTGAACAAATGAAAGAAAATTGAAGTCAGAAGGCATTTAAAATAAATAAATAAAAGTTCCTGTAATTAATCTGCTCAGCTACAGAAGCAGACTGTCATCTTCCAAAATACATTAAATTCTTCTATATACGGTGCTTTTGCATCTGGAATAGGAGAGCTATCTTCACTCACTTACCAGGGAAGGTCATCAATCCAAACCTACAGTCATGGAAGTTTGGCTTGTTTCTGTGTTTGGGCTAGATCACAGGGGGACAGAGATCTTTCTCACCAGCACAGGTCATGAGTAAACAGCCCTATGGTGGTAAAGCTACAGTTTCAACAAGAGCATTATTATACCATCAACTGTAAATCTACACAGCCTGTGTTCTACCACTTCCAATCCTACATACAAATGAGAATAGCTCTGCAGCTTCACTTTGGCTTTCACATTTTGAAAAGCCATTCACTATCAGTCCTGCAAAAGATGAGCAGAAAACTAGGAACAAAGATCCAAAAGAATAAAACTGACTGTGGTATTAGTATAAAAGAAAAAAGACTGTTCATTAGCCATGGGAACTGCCATAAGGCACACAAGACTATAGCAGGATCCTGAAAACAGCAGCATTCTAAGGAATTGCTGGGATTGTCCACACGAGAGCAATTAAAGGACATGATCAACAGTGGTCACAAAGTCCTTAAACTGTTTTCATACCTCTGTGTAAAACAAATTAGTAACTCCTATACTCGCCTTGTGACATTATTGTAAGTGCTGGACTTACTGCAAAACATTGGTAAGTGTTGTATTACCCAAAAAGAGAAAAAGAAAAAAAAAAAAAAAAAAAAGAGAGACAGGTAAAAAAATTTCCACTGTTTTCTATTTCATATGCTGCAAAATGATTTTTCAGTTACTTACATTTAGACCGATGCATTCCCAAATTTAGGACCTTTTTAAAGTCACAATCACTGAAAAACCCACAACACTCACGATTCAGAAACTTGACTGCAGCTCTACTGAAGTTTCTATTTCATCAGTTTCCATTTCAAACAGCTTCAACTTGTGTTTAATCTCTTGTCCTGCTGGCTTTTTCAAGGTAGGGAAACAAAGCATGCAACAAGCACACAGTAAAGAACGATGATCTCATGCACAAAACCAAGAGAGATCTGAGACAGACATCCAGTTTCCAGTCCTGTTATGGATCTCTAATGATCCAAAGTAAATTACTACACCTCGATAAGCCTCAGTCCTCAATTGCAGAGTTGTGAAGACTGGTTAATGGTGTTAGCCACTCAGACCCCAGAATTGAATGTTTAAATAGAAACAAATAAACCAACCTGCTACACAAGTCAATTCAATTCAGTAGTTCAATAAAGAACTACTGGTAATAAACAGGCCAGGATGACACCAACACCTAGGAATCCAGAAAGCAAAACTTACAGGACCAAGTTCTCTGTTATTCATTACTTCTCAAGCAGGTGCCTTTTGGAGACAAGTGCAGCATAATACCTTTATTTGTGAAGGATGCAAGAAAAAGATACATTCAGACTTGTAATGAACATAAAAATCCTAATGAAGCTGCTACCTTGTCAATCAGGTGTAGGCTGCGACAGCCAAAAAAAACAGGAAGAGTTCCAGCAGAGCAAAGAGCACTGTATCAACTCTTGGAGTAAAGACATCCAAAAAATCCTCTGTGTGTATAGGGTTTATAACAGCAAACAAACTTGAACAGGCTTCCTTTGCTCTCATGAACTTCTGACCAACCAGGAAACAACAAGACTGGTAGTCAGCTGCTTGTTGCTGTAAACCAAAACAGTCACTCTTGCCTGCCCCCCAAAAATGGCAGCACCAAAAAGTGGTAAAACAACAATGAAAACTGTCTTCCTTTGGCCCTTACAGGCTTTGCACATATATACTCTCATGCTAATGCTGAATGCCATTCTGTAAATCTGATCTCAACATCTAATTTTAAGTACTGAACTTCATTCATTAGCCAAGATGCAACACAACACAAAGGCCTGCAAATGCAGGGACAGCACACAGCAATGCTGCACTGGTGGAACTCCCTCAGTTAAATGCTAGACAAGGCAGCAAGTCATGACATTTTATGTTTTATTGAGAATGGCCCAATATTTATGCACATCTCAGAATCTGTGATCAGCAGTTCAGGTACCCTAAGATGTATTTCTTACTGTGCATTTATAATCTTGGCTTTATTCCCTGTCACTTGCATTGCACATAAGCAAGTTGTCTATACTGTGCCATGTTACCTCATTTTTATTGAGCATACTTGTTCTTCTGTTTGTGGGCAATTAACTCAATTTGTGACAACTAAATTTCAACAACCAGTTTAAACTTCTCATCAGACTTCTGGCATGGGTTGTAAAAAGCCTGCCAGCAAACTATGGCCACAGGCAGCAGTTGTTTTCACCAGGGAAACCCATTCTCCAGTGAGATCCCTCTCCCACTCCACCACAGGCAGAGCCAACATACAGCAGCTTTTCAGCTACCTCTACTGTGTAGTTCTCTCACCTACATTGCTCAGGAGAGGGTATACCCTGTAAGAAGTGTACCAGTGGTATGCATTTACTGGAGGAATGACTCCAAAATACACAGTGCAGCAATCTGCTCAAGAACTCAGCACAGGCTTCTTTCAAATAAGAGAGCACTTTGTTCTCCCTGGCCAAACAAGCAAAACATGGAATAAAAAGGGCAGAAGCAGTTGCTGCCATTCATACACAGCAGTTGACTGAAGAAGCCGTGTGGGTTTCAGGACTACTTCACATCTTTCCTAAACCTTTTTGCTGAAAAATAAACAGAAGATCCAACACTGCTGCCTCTGAAGACACAGTCTATTTTCTTACCCCCACATGCTTTATTGTTGTCTCCCAGGCCTCCCCCCCTCAGCTAATTTGTCTGGATTACCAAAAAGAGGGATACCCGGACAGTGGGACTGCTTGCTCTGATCTGTCAATACAACTGTAAGGTCAGGGTGCAGAGATAGTTCTTTACTGCGTGCATGTATTTAAAAAATACTGCAGACTCAGTTATTCTTCACATGACAGAAACATTCCAAAAGTTAAACTAATTTTGTTGATTTTGCTTTTCCTTTTTATATCTTCTCTTCGCCCTCTAAATTATTCTAGTCTGTGCATCAACCCCTTGCAGAATCTCTCTCGTTGTGGCACCCAGACACCCATATTTGCCTCTAAAGTTTCATCTTGCCTAAATTGGAGTCTTTCTCTTAGGAGTACACAGCCTGTTACACTGCATATTACCTTCAAAAAGAGCCTGAAGACAAAAAGACACCTGAGGACTTAAACAGTTCATTGATGTTCTGCTGCAACCTTTATTTAAATGCATGATTTGGCTTAGATGGCCTGAACAGACAAGGAACAAATCAGAAAGACTAAGTGTATGACAAAGACAAAACCAAAATTCCATCCCAGATCACGGCAATAGCTCAGAGCAGCAGGTCTGCCTTACATGGGAATGTTTTGATTGTGCAGCCAGAAATCTAAATTCTATAAAGTGGCATTTTTATTAGAACAGCAGCCCTTTATCACATTTGTGCAATGTTTTTTAAAGAGCTTATGGCCAAGCCAGCATAGGAAAAGCAGAGAACTGAAGCACAGAGCAAGGCACTTGCTAATAGCACAGGCAGCCCTGTGGCAGGGCTGAGAACCGAACAAACTTCCTTACGTGTGAGAGTCTTGCCCAAGCTAAGCTGACAATGAACATTTGTGCAGAGTACTTCCCCAAGCACTCTGCGGACAACAGCTATGACACATCATATCAAAAGCTGTATGAAAACATACAACCTATGCTAGCTAACACTAAGCAGCAGCCAGTGCCCTGCCCGGATCCAGCTTTCCTAGCTGTCAATTCTAGTCATTTAGTCTTTGCTTAAATTCCCCCATGAGGTGACCTTTACAAAATTCAGCTTGTCTGAAAAGAAACTCAGTTACCAGCAATATCGTTCCTTGGGACAGCTCTTAAAGCACAATTAAAGTAAAATAAAATTATAAGCAAATGTCTTCCAGTCAAGTTCAATAAAAGACAGTAATACCTTTATTTTCTGGTGAATATGTCTCAGTGAATCTGCTGTACCCATGTCCATGTTGTCACTGATGCACACAAAATCCAGCTTCATTTTTGTGTCCAAGTTTAACATCTTCTGGATTTCCTTCCTTGTAATCACAATGACCTCTAGGATAGAGGAAAGTGGGGTGAGATGAAGTAGAAAAAGAAAGTATTCACCACAAATAGGATACACTTTTTATTTAGAAAGGCTGATGGACCGTCAAAGGCTTGAGTAGCATAATGGGGTTCTACAGGAACCCAGCTCTTGGCAATAGTAACTTTTAAAGAAAAGAGTTAAAAGTCCTAATGCATATGAAAACAATCCCTTCTGCTTTGTGGGGGTGGAGGCTGTCACTGAAAGGGACACATCATGTGAGTGGCATGAGTTAGCAAGACACAACAGAAACATCTTCTGTCATTAGGGAGCAGCTTCAAACCATATGTCCTCAAACAGACCAATGAGACCTTGCATTAATGTCTCCAATGCTTTAGAGCTTTGTCTTTTGCCCACCCTGATCCAGTATAATTCTCTGCAGACCCCACCACCAACCACAGTAATGCAATACAATGGTTAAACTATTTCTTAGCACCATCTTGGCAAGAAGTAGAGTAATATGTGAGCAACTAACTCATTCCAGCTACAAAAGAAAAAAGGTGAATGTGTATTTCAACGGTATCAACAGTGGCACGAAAGTGAAAAGTGAAGGATGTGAGAACAGAAGCTTTGCAAGGAAAAGACTGAGAAAACAAAACAGCAAGAAA
>NW_009932414.1:0-1880 GCF_000696875.1 Nestor notabilis | reverse complement strand
TTCCCTGGCCTCAAGAACTGGAAGGAAAAGCAACAATCAAATCCTCAAATTAACATATCCCACCCCCCAAAAAAAACCCCACACTGTAACATCGTATTCCACATGGAATTTTAACAGAGAACTAGGAGAAACAATACAGCCCTCAGCCTAAGAAGCTCCTGTGGCAAGACAAAAACACACTAAGAATAAATCTGTATTAATCAAAACTGAACTCATCCTGAATCTGTTAATAGAAAAGAGGATGGAACTGTAAACGTGAGAAATTGTGTGGTTGTTTGCTACCAGAGATACAAGAGGACTGCTCTCCCACTCCATACTGGATGCCAACTTAGACTCAAAATGGGCTGAAGAACCTAGAGAAAGGGACTGAAAGCACATCTTGAATTAGGGAAAGTACTAACTGGAGAAAGAACTGGCCTCAAGTGGAAGATGTAAGCCCACAAAGTTCAGCGTAAAGCCAGTGAGCTGGACAAACGTCTCCTAAATATTAGGAGAGATGCAGCACTTGCAATTAGGACAAAAGGGACACAGTGAATCAGCCTTCAGAACACTTACTTACTAACCTAAGCAAGTATGAGGAACTAAAGCCTTGTGTAATACTTAATGAAAATCATGATCCAGGGAGAGAATTCTTGCCAGTGGATTATTAACACAGAAACACACAGCTTGGTCATGAGGTAGAGGCAGGAGAGGAACAGGAAGGTGGCAAATTGCTTATTGAAGCTGCATATACAACCCTGCATGTCCAAATTTTCATAGGGGATAGATAAAGTGAAGAGCTATGTGTGAGAAAGGAGAAAGATCCGACTGTAACACCACCTACTAGTGGTCAAGAGCATCAAGTGGAAATGGTTATTTCTGATAAAGAGTGACACAAAGCACAATACTAGTTACAGAGCTTTTATCTACCTATATATCCATATCACTGGATAAAAGTATGACTCTAGAAAAAGAAAAAAAAAGAAAAAAAAACAGTCAAAGAAAGTGGACACTCAAAAAGCAGATTTTAACAAACAACAGGTGAAAAACAATTCCAAGGAAAAAAAGTTCTTAAGGATTTCTTAATGAAACAAAATAAAGGCAGAGTCTTAAGTTTGCTCTTCCTTCTGTTCTGCACACTGAAATAGTAAGAGGCTAACAAGATAATCATAAGCTGATCTTTACAACTTCACATTAAAAAAGCAGCAGTCATGAAGAAAGCCACAGTCTCAGTGTAGACCACAGAATAATCACACACTCATGCAGGAGAAGCAAATCCAGAGAAGTAGAAAGGCAAAGGACAAATATGAAAAAACAGAGACATAAAAGGTGTTAGGAAGAAGTTTTAGAAGAAGCAGAACCCCAGAAAATAGTGAAGAACTTCAGTATGTACTAAGCACCGTTTTAGCCCTCCCATAAAACAAGGCCCACAGGTGAGCATGACAACTCTGCCACTTCCCCTGCCCTGTTCTGTCCAGAACCCAGCAGCTGGCTCCACACTGCAACATGGACTAAATGCCTCAGACAGAGCAAGTAACCCTGAACTTCAGGCCAGACTGAAACAACAAACCAAGAGATAGCCCAGGAGAGCTAACACACTTCTCACTCTACTTCTGTTAATGATTGAAAGAAACGAGTGAGAGACTCACGGTTAACAACACTGGGAAAAGCCTTGGTGAGGGGAGGGGGAAGGGGACGCTTGCACACGCAGCCTAGCGTGAAAGAAGGGATGTGACATGGGCCAACAGCACAGCCCCAGTGCAGAGACCCGCCCCCATCAACAGGGCACCTGCGACAACACATGGGAACGAGAGGAAGCGACACACAGGAACAGCGGAGGTGACCACGGGCAGCCTGAGGAGAGCAAGGTGAAAGTGTCGCCTCCACTCCCACACCAAGGC
>NW_009932413.1:0-2390 GCF_000696875.1 Nestor notabilis | reverse complement strand
GAGGAATGTAACTCCCACGGGTTGAGATAACAGCTGTCCAGTAACTAAAGTATAATACAAAACCACTACTGCTACCATCAGTAATAATAATGATAAGAGAAATGACAAAGGGAGAGGATACAATTGCTCACCACCTGCCGACTGATACCCAGCCCGACCTGAGCAGCAACCTGGGCCTTCCTGGTAACTCCCCTCAGTTTAGCTACTGGGCATGACGTGCTGTGGTATGGAATAGCCCTTTGGCCAGTTGGGTCAGGTGTCCTGTCTCTGCTTCCTCCTGGCTTCCCCTCCTCCCTGGCAAAGCATGAGACTGAGGTCCTTGGTCGGAGTAAACATTCCTTAGCAACAACTAAAATCATCGGTGTTATCAGCGCTGTTCCCAGGCTGAGAGTCAAAGCCACAGCACTGCACCAGCTACTAAGAAGGAAAAAAAATGACTGCTGAAGCTGAACCCAGGATACCTGCTAAGAGGCATGTCTTCCTGTCTTTTAGGATGCCAGTGTCCCATCCCCACTACCCACTTTATATCAGCTCCATGGGGTAAGGTTCTGAAGGACTGTGACACAGCCTCAACCTTCTACTGTAACTACTTATTAATTTTTTTGATTGTTCTGTTTATATTCAGGGCCATCAAAGCTGAGGATGTGTTCTACTCATCTGTGATAGCTCTTCTCTGAAGGGAGCATGCATGGAAGAGGTAAGAGGGCAGATGGCAGCTGGACTGCTGAGCAAATCAGGTACTTATCCCAGTCCCAAAGTCAATGCCTCTATCTCTACATATCTTGCAAACAGCTGAAAAGGATCTCACTAAGTGCTCTTTTTTTTCCTAAAATACTTTCCTCTAAAGACAATATGTTAGACAACTGAAATGATCTTACTCAAGAGGTAGTGTTTGTATTTGTTTGTTTTATGTTTGTTTGAATTGCCAAGGTGAGAATCTCCAGAAAACACGCCTTCAACACCAGAGCAGGGGGAAGCACAGTGTCCAGGAGCCCCAGTTCAGAGCGCCGAGAGCCACCGAAGGAGCCTCAAGTCCTTGACAGGACTTGCCCAGGAGCCGGCAGCTCAGCTGACACAAGCAGCTGACTCACAGGGGACAGCACCAGGAGTGAAGGCACCAGCTCTCAGGGGGTAAAAACCCACCCTAGAGAGTGGTGCAGCAGTTTGCGCATGTAGTGGACAGGGTGGGGAGCACTCGCCACAGGGCCAGGGCCCGGTCTGAGAACTTTGCTCTGGCTGCCCCGGCGGTGGCAGTGTCAGCGTCAGCACCAGACAGAGCCGATGACAGGGGAGGCTGTGGCCCAGAACTTGCGGTGTAGAAAGTGCCTCCACTGGTTTCTTGAGCAAAGGTGCACACTGAGCAGGGCTGCACTCAGTGCATCCTAGTGGAGGACCTCCTGCAGCAGGGGGCTGAGCTGCAGGAGGCTGATGGTAAGCTAAAAGATGCCAGAGAAGCTGGGAGGAAGCTGGGCTGCTTGCTCCAGGGCCAAACCGTGCAGAGGTCACAAGCATCCATCATAGCTCATACAGGAAAGAAGAAGGACATTAACCCAGGAAGCTGGGAGCTAGTAACAAAAAAAAAAACAAAAAAAGAAGGAAGAGGACAATTAACAGCCAGGGGATTCCTCCTAAACCCTATGTCCACACCCAGAACCGCTTTGCAGTTCTGCAGGGGGTTAATGAGGAAACACCCATCACATCAAATGAACACCAGCTGATGCACCAGTAAAGAGGATCACTACTGGTGTCTCCAGAAAAAAGCAGCAGGTCATAGTAGTAGGGGACTCTGAAAGGCACAGAGGCACCCATCTGTTGGCCTGACCCAGTCTTGAGGGAGGTGTGCTGCCTGCCAGGGGCTTGGATCAGGGATGATGCTGAGACACTGCCTGGTCTGGTAAGTCCTGCTGATTATTACCTTCTTCTAGTGGTCCATGTGGGTGCTAGTGATATAGATAATAGTAGCCTGGAGAACATTAAGAAGGACTACAGAGCTCTGGGAGAGGTGGTTAGGGGCTCTGGAGCTCAGATAGTTTTTTCATCAATTCTCCAGGATAAAGGGAAGGACCTTAAAAAAGCTAGGCACATTTGGCAGGTTAATAAATGGTTAGAACAGTGGTGTTGTAGTCAGGGGTTTGGGTATTTAGAACATGGGACTGGATTTGGGAGGCCAGGTCTACTGGAGGCTGGTGGGGCTGGTCTAACAATGGGAAGAGTTGTTTTGGTAGGAGACTTGGCAGGCTGGTCAAGAAAGCTTTAAACTAGACCCCAACCCTCCTGGTCAGTTGCAAGCACCTGTAATAGGGGCTTGGAGCGATGTAGAGAGATTTCAGCTGCTCCAGCCATTGATTTGGCTTCATTTAGAGCTCAGCTCAGATGCCTCTATACAAATG
>NW_009932412.1:19270-36737 GCF_000696875.1 Nestor notabilis | reverse complement strand
AGGTTGCCCGGAGAAGCTGTGGTTGCCCCATGCCTGGAACTGTTCAAGGTCAGGTTGGATGGGCTTTGAGCAACCTGGTCTAGCGGAAGGTGCCATAGCAGGGGAGTTGGAACTAGATCGTCTTTAAGGTGTTTTCCAACCCAAACCATTCTATGATTCTATGGCCCTCCTCTGGACTTGCTCCAACAGCTCCATCTCCTTCTTATGTTGAGGACACCAGAACCAAAATGTTAACCACATTAGACACTGACTGTTTTTAATGAGCTGGCATACAGTACTGCGTATACCTCCATGAGGTTGCATGCACATAGAGACCCATGAAGTTATAACACTCTGTTTTAACATCCACAGAGAACACCAGCAAGCTTATGAGGTTTAGCTTGGGTTTGACATTTGAGAGGCTGCACTGGCAAATTTGAAAAATTTACACAAGGTTTTCAGATTGAGAGTACAGGCATTAGAGTTTGTCCAACCCTTCCTTACCATGCAGACAGACTTGGCACAGAAGTATGTCCTGAAGAGATATATTCTGAAGAATAATTTTAGAAGATACAGGAGAATCAGAGATCTGATGATTAAATGCTTTCCCCAGCTCTGTTTTATTTAACAATAGGGACACAACCTATAACTGCTTGAAGATCTGACAGGTGACCTTGAAGAATCACTGTCTTGTGGCTTTACAAACTCTTTCCTTTCAGCTCACTTGTGGCAAGAAGTACAAAGTGTATTCTCCAGAGTTTATGATTCTTTTATTTTTTTTCTCAAAAAGACTATCTTTCATCTTCCATTTCTGTAAAAGGACCAAAATGAGTATTTTTTGCACAGATAGTAGTTAACCCACTGACAATCATATGAGTTGTACAGATGTTGCCAGTTGATTCTTTTATTGTAGATAATATAACTTTTGCTGGAAAAAAAGAGAATACAGTGAACTACATGAAGCAAGTTGTCACTTGCTTTTCAGGTCTTTGGCTCTATCAGCTGATGCCAGGGTACTGCTCAGTAAGAATGCCTGTAAACCTTTGAAGGTGTAAATAATAATGTCAGTTGTGTCCAAAAAGGGAAGAAAGTTTTCTTTATCTTTCACTTGGCTGTTGCTGGGGTATACTGAGCTCAGGCTGTGTGTCTTGGCTAATTATACCTAACATGCTATACCCATTCGATGTAAGCTTATAATAATTTTTCCTCCTGCACAGAGAAGCAGGTATTTAAAGCATGTTTGGACAGCAAGCTGAACATAACCATTACTGTATAGCATTCAACAATATAAGGTTATGTAGTTACTGATATGCTGAAAACTAAGAATATAGATTGTGTTTCACATACTACCCAATTGACATGATCTGAAACAAAACAAGCATAAATCACGTACTCTGAACTGTAACTGTGGCAATTTTAATGGTTTGGGATTTTTTATATAAAATTCTTGTTGCTACAGCATCAGGAAATTTTAAATGAAAGAAAACCTTCAGTGAAGGAAAGATGTGGGACAGATTTGCGTTAGAGGATTTTATATGTTAATTGTACTTTCTTGGACTTCTTATTGTTAGAGAAAGACCTTAGTAGAAAGAATTGAAAACTAAAGACCACAGTAAATGGAAAAGTGGTAGAAATATATGAGTAAAGATGATAGCTGACAGAAAGAGGAAGTTCTGCTAGGAAGGAGAATCAGGTGCTCTCAGGTCGTCAGCACAATCTCCTAGTAAAGAGTTCTGTCCAAAGCTTCTCTGGAGTCCCTGCAATATGAAGATACTAGAATTTGTTTATTTACAAGCACCATCAGTGTGCTTTGCTAGACATGCAAGTGTTGGGAGATGGACCTGTCATTTTGTGAGGACATGAGCAATGAACAGAAGGGATGGTGTGTTTCTGGGAAAAAACAGAGGAAAATCTTGATCTTACGCAGCTTCAGTAAAACACTAAACATCCAGCATTTTGGAGTAGAATGTTTACTTAATTGGGTCGTTTGTTTCATTTCCTTTACCAGAAAAAGTAAAAATACTTACATTTGGGGTTTTAATCAATTTTTTTAGCAACACATAGTTTTCAGTTTTGTGCATCAGTCTCTAATCTAGATTAGGTCTTCTAGGCAATGGTAGAACATACATGTTAAACAGAAATTATACAGAAATCCTATCTCCTTCCAGTACTATTTAAGATACAAAAATATAGTGTATTTAGATGGACTACCACATCTCTGGAGGGTTTTCACTGCTTTCAGCTTTGATGGGTATTTCCCACTGATATAAAAGGTACAAAGTTTACATATCTGAAATATGTCAGGGACATGTGAATTCTGATCGTGAACTGCCAACATCAACTTTTAATAAGAATCTTAGTCTAGCCTACATTGCATCTTCAACTATATTGTCCTAGAACAGTAATTACAGTCTTTTATACAAGACCTATTTTATGGTAATATTTTTATCTAACGTATATTTTTATCTTGACTTTGAAAGATCAAATCCTATTTGTCATGTAAATGCTGCCTTGTGAATGCTTCAGTGACTTAAAGGAACATTGCTGCTCCAAAAAATTGAAGCAGCAGTATTTGCTCTGTGTTTGCCACATACAGACATTTTTCTTCCAAATCCCTCTGACTTAAGAAAGGTGGGGGGGTCGGAGGGGGAAGAACATGTCAAGGCAAAATTACAATAAAGCCCATTCACAAATAAACCAACTTAAATAGATTGTATTTGGTCATATGTGGAGGGTAAAAAAAAAAAGAGGCAGAGATTCGTATTTGTGATATGTAGGCTAAATGCTCCATTCAGGTGCAGAATTCAACTGAGGTTCTTATCCCTTTTCTTGTTCTGCTTAGTCTTCCACCTGGGTAAACTCAAGCACAGGTAGCATGCCTGAGGGATCCCATGGCGAGTCTCTGCTATAGGTCTCCCTAATCAGGATCCTTCCAGCTTTTAGTCATGTTGCTTCAGACCTATTGGGATCACCCAGGTCTGTGAGCAACTATTGGTGCAAAAAAAAAAAGAGTAGTATTTAATATAGTTAATTAAGAAATCAAGCAAACTGAATGTCCAAAGTCATGCTACAAAAAAGTTGTTCAAAGCAGATGAATTCGCATCAGTTATGCCAGTTTTCACCAACTGCAAATCTAAGCAAATATAATTTTTTTTATACTGGTACAGATGCTGGGTATAATAGATCTTTTGCACATGTTCCAGTAGCTTAATCTGTTTTCCTTTTACTCAGCATACAGTATCTGCTTGGAATGAAAAGATGCTACAATTGTAGTAGCCCTGGTCTTCCTAAGTTCAGCAGCTGTTTTGAGATGTATACGCGCTGCTTATTTTTAAACATGCAAAACAACTGGGAGGAGAGCAAAGGAAAATGCAGAATTCAAATTGATTACCAGAGTATGTTATAAATAATATGTAAAACAATGGTATGTAAATGTACCATGGTATCACATTGTTATAATACATTGCAACTAAAACCTTTTATTTAATTACAGACCATTGAAAATGAGTCTCCAAAGCTAGGCGGAATTTTAGACAAAGCTAAGTAGTGCTTTAATATTTCATAGAAGGGGCAAATGCCTTCTCGCTTCTCATTCTGAAGGCATACTTAAGGCTAATAAAGGACATTAGAGTAATGAAACTCTTCCACTTGTGAGCAAAGCAATGAGTCTGGACAAATAACACATCATTTCCTCTTCACTGCCAGGGTTTAGGCTCTATCTCTCAGGTTTAGGAAGACTGCTCAGTTCTATGAGTAATTTACCACCTGTCACACAAGACTATGGGACATATTAATGTTTCAGGCTGATGGTAATGTCTTTGTAACAATCATCCAGCTGCAACTGTACTGTTGAAAGTGATCTGATGAAGAGATAAAAACTTTCAAGATATCAGCAATTGGTTGTTACATGAAAATGATGCAGGCTGAACTGTGCACACATCCCAAATTCTATAGCCAGGTATCTCAGAAAAATATGCTGTAAAAAAGAATATTTCCCTGATCTCCTCTATGTAAAGTACAAAATTTTGAAAGATACTTTTAACTATGTATGAATGAAAGTACAAGTTTTTATTTTGTCAAATATGACTCAACAAGCATGTGTTTCTTATTCTGTACAAGCCTGTAATCTCTCTTCCAGTTTATGAAAAGTGATTTGAAATATGAATACCATTTGGACAGTTGTATACTTCTATGAATTCACTGTTTGAGATCCTATTTATGTTATTTTTCATTGCAAAACAGTCAGATTGGATTAGGTTTTTCAGAGGATGAAATCCACATGTTGGTAAATTAGGCTGTTATATTTCTACTTCTTCAGAGTTAATTAGTGGTTAATTCATATAGCGGAATTAAACTAATATTGAAGTTTACAAATGGGTTCATCAGCTACTGTGAATCAGTAAATTTGAAATGTAAGCTGCACTTTATATAAATCTGTGGGAACAGGCATTGTGCTGAGAACTTCTGATATTAGTACCACTCAATAATTTATCTTGATGGCTAACCATCTTTTTTTCTTTTTTTTTTTTTAATTTATTTTATGAGGAGACATGAAGAAGACTCATGAATACTTGAACAGAAAAGCCTGTATGTATATGAAAGAGATGAATTCTTTCCACCAACTGATTAAAGTATGGCCTTAAATGTAGCTGTCAGATCACTCCTGTGCCACACTTGAACCTGGAATTTGAAAGAATATTTAAGGTACACTAACATGATATTACTACAGCTTTTCAAAAGAAGATTTTCCTACTGTGGTCCATTTTATCTTAGCCAGTCATGTTATTTCATAATGGAGTTGAGTGTCCTCAGCTCCCAAGGCATGCCGGCTGCCATGCTGTAGTATAGTATTGACCTCTGTATTCTGGATGACTCAAAAAGAATTCTTACGTCATTTGACATTAAAATAATGTTCAGTGACTCTGTCATTTTCAAGCAATTTCCTGAATAATTTCAAATCTATTAATATACAGGAAACTGCTGCTTAACAAAGGTTGGATTCAGTGAATCCAGGAGCAGCGGCTAATTATTAACTTCCTTATTCTCTGAAATGAAAACTGCTACAACAGACTCATTTTCATTACTAGATAGTGAGGAAGATGGAAGCAGAGCACACAACTGACATCCTTGTCTGAAAAATAGCAGCAATCTTTTATTTATAGTTTTACATGGAAAAAAGAAATCTAAGCTAAATACATAATACTAGAGCACCAGACTTAGGAGACTTGCTCCAGAAACTGATGGAAATATGGAGGGCAACAAAATTTGTCCAGAAGAAATATCTATTTGTGTTTAAATAGGAATTTCCTCTTTACACTTGCAGCTTGATCTGTTAATTGATCCTGTTTATTACAGTCACAAAAAAGCCCAGGTAACAGTTTCTTTCTTTGGCAGGCTTCTTGGCTGGAATGAAAACAGAAGAGCCAACTAATCTATAATAGGCACAACCCAGATCTTGTGACTGCTTCTTTCAACACTACCCCCTTTCTTGGTTTCTTGATGTTACTTAATCACAATATTAAATAACAAAAATAAGCTAACATATAGCCTGACGCTTTAGGGTGTCAAGCTCCCTTAAAAATTATGTCCAATGCATTTTCAGCTTCCCTATTATGTTTTAGATAGCTAACAATTCCAGCTGTGAGGTGTAGACCTGATTATTTTTTCATGGTGTCTTAGAATATGTGCAGTAAAGGATGTGTGCAGTCTGTGGCAAGCTTGGTGAAAAGATCATTGATTCACTGAAGTGACTGACTATATATTGTAAGCCAATAAGAACTGGTTTATTTTCAGCAGCCAGAACAAGGAATGATGCTGGTGGATTGAAAGATATGACATATTGTTTAACCTTGATGAATATTGAAGATTGTCTCTTCAAGAAAAATTGAAGACCACAGATGTTCCCATGTCAAAAAATAGATAAGCTCAAGGGGAAAAAGGAAAGGGAACCACAAGATAAAAATTGAACTGTTGAAATGTAGTGAGTGAAATGTGGTGATTATTGCAGTCATTATACTGTTGTCAATTAGATTAGAAGGTAGCTCTGGAAAATAGTATTGGATGAAGAAGTAATGGAAAAATTATTTTAACTGCAACCAATTGGCTTACAGCAAATTAGATAGTGAATGACTTGAGTTCAACTCAAAGGTGGTTTCTCAAACTTTGAATTTCTCAATTAATACCTAAAATCAGCCTAAAATCATTCTCTTCTTACAAGCAATATCTCAAGAAGGCAAAAAAAAGCCCCACAGCTGTCATTGAATTTTTCCCAAATACTTCTGGAAAAGCAGAAAACATGCACCTCTCTCCTTCTTTGAAATAGGCAGACTCCAAATGCCCCTTTTGTAGAAATTCCCAGCACTCACAGAGATAGAAAGACGTCAGGGTTCTGGTCAGGAGACCAGCTTTAGCATTTGGTGCAGGTAAAGAGAAAATAATAGATCAGGACAACTTCAGGGCAAAGGCCTTAATGAAATCTTTTCTGATTCCCCAGTTCAACGAACAAGCCTGTGACCACATAAGAAGAACATGAATATATGCAAGGACATGACAAATTACTTTGTGGTCTTCAAAGCATAGCACATCTTCTTTACTCTCTGTGCATGGTGGGTGCAGTTGGTTTCTGGCAGGAGCTAGAAATTCTATTTGTACTTTCCATTTGACACTGCTATACAAAATCTGGCAGTTCTTCAGTATATGTAGTTAATGTTAGGTCTGCAAGAAGTGAGAAAATGTGAGTGAGATGTAGAAAAGCTATTAAAATGTAACTTCAACTCCACATCTCTATTAAGAGTTGAGTCAATCTAAATAAAGGTTTGACTTTATGTCATGACTTCAAACAAGATAGCGCTCTTAGGTATACTATTAATCTACATACAACATGACAGATATGAAGGTCCTTAACCTCAGTTCTTTATTCAAAATTAATTGAAGTAAACTAGTCTGAAATTTAATGTATCCATATAGGCTTTGCATGTACATACCTAAGTTATTATTTCAAACCATGAAAGTTAAACAGGTATATCTTAATATAGGAAAACCTTACTTTGCAGTTAAAAATAAGGTGTTGGACAGCAGAATTTCTGTTTTGTTCATCTCACAGAATAGGAAAGGAGAGCAGTAATAATAGCAATGAGTCAAAGCTGTGTTAGCAGGTTTCAAACTGGAGCATCTTTATATGTTCACTAAAAGTATGGCTTTAATAATTGCAAGATCATTCTGTGCAGTGTTTATTACAGTGATAATGTACTGATGGCACAGTACAATTTTATAAAACTCAAGACTCTTTAAGCCACTTTTGTTGTCTCTTTAGATAGTGGCTGTACTTCAGATGCATTGTGCTGCTGAAAAATGAGTGGAGAATGCAGAAAGCCTTTTCTGTTACTAGCTTTGCAGCAGGGTTTTCTAATTCTTCCTGTACCTAAAAAAGCTTTGCATGAATGTGCAGCCATGCTGGAGACAGGGAACCTCAAATGCTTCCCTATAGGTTGAATAAGAGTAATTCAGTAATGTGATACAGAGTTTTACATCATCTCATCCACAAGGATTCCACATTTTTTAAAAATACAGGTCTTAATGACATTTTACTGAAAATGGAGATGGAGAAAAGTGGAAGATTTTGTTTAGAGTATAAACCTGTTTCAGCTGTGAATTCTCTTTTTTTTTTTTTTTTGAGGAACCATAAATTGAAGCTTGTTTTGAATTCATTAAATGCCTTTTCCTACTGTTCATTTCAGTTCCTTATTTCTCGTGGAAGAAAATTCAAATTCTAGAAGATCTTTCACTACTCAGAAAGTGGGTCATTGGAGAATAAAGATATTTCTTAGGTTTACCTTAGCAAGCAATCTAGCATAGCAGAAGCAGTCAGTCATAATTTTTGTCTACCATATGGAGAGTTTCAGAAGACTACTATGTTCTTTTGTAGTAGACTTGGCCATATCCCTTAGGCCAAACTTTCATCATGCACGAGATGCAAGGACTTTTGTTTCCATTTGGGATGGGAATGGAACTGGAATAATCTTCCCAATATAGTTGTCTTTGGTGAGTAGATAGTGTGAAACTTCATATGTAGAGTTCAGAAAAGGAATATTATTTGTGTGCACAAATGCTGGTCTTTGAACTGAACCAATGCCCATAAAGACAGGATGACTGGAAGATTTTCCTCTGAACTGCACTACTGCTCCAAAGCAAAACTTCAACACACATGCATCTAGTAAGCATTGGTCCTATGGTAGTAAGCTCAGTATTTGGTTTAACTACATGGAGGCATGTTATTCTATTTTTATTGATTTTTTCACTTTTTCTGCGTCTTATTTCACAACATATTAACAAGAAAGTAATAAAACATATAACCTAACATACGATCCAGTACAATCCCAAGTGAAAGGTAAACTCCCATTTACTTCAAAAGGATTCAGTCAAGCCATTAGGGAGGCAGGCTTTTGAAGCTGAGGTGTTCTGTTGTTAGAATGAAATTTTCAAACCCTTCCTAAATTTAAAAAAATAATAATATATTTTTTAAAAATGGCAGTTATGTAAACAGCAGAAAACCTGCAGCAAAGACTGGTAATCTGAGTGCAGTTTTATAATCAAATTTTACTGCAGCAGATAATACAATTGATGATACACAGCTCATGGCATAATTGTCTGAAATTACAGATATGATTGAAATAGAACAGTAGCTATATACTTCTGTTGCTTGTCTGTCCAAACACTGTTTCTAAAATACTATGCACCTCTAACATAACACAGGGCAGACCACTTTCCTTTTGCCAGCCAGGATGTAGGAACTCTAGAGCTGCCAAAACACAGCAGTTTATCTATCCAGTGACTAATGATTGCATGTAATATATACCATTATGGGAAGACAGGCTGCCTGCACTGACTGCTTTGTGATGATTCTGGTCTGGATTGCATGAATACTTTTCAGGGGAGGAAAAGGGTTTTTTTATCTATTTCCTGAAATTAGTCATCAGCCTAAAACAGCACCAGAAACTTGCTTGAAGTGTCCAGAACATTAATGTCAGGATCTCTTCCAACATTCCTCTTAATACAGCATATCTTTACCTTACCAGATTTCAGTTCTACAGGGTTATTACCCAGCAACTAGATCATGAAAAATAGGTATATGTGCAAAAACTGATTGCAAAGTCAGTGGTGAAATGACTGATTTCTTAAATTACTTTTCTTAAATCTAGGTTGCCCAGAGAAGTGCTGGATGCCCCATCCTTGGAGACGTTCACGCCAGGCTGGATGTGGTTCTGAGCAGCTTGATCTGGTTGAAGATGTCCCTCCTTATTGCAGCAGGGTTGGACTAGATGAGCTTTGAAGGTCCTTTCCAACCCAAACTATTCTATGATTCTATGAAATTATGAAATATTATAATAATAATGATGTATACAGTAACTAGTCAGTCCCCAAAGTAGGGTGTAGTAACTGTAAAATAAACCATAAAAATATTAATTGATTAAACATTTTTAGACTGTAAAATGCTTTCAGCAACATACAATAGTATTTGCCTGAAGCTAAAAGGTTGCAATTACAGTTCTTCATTCTGCAAGGAAGGAGAGGAAAACTACATCACAAAAAGGAAAATATTCAATTGTCCTGGATTTATACAGAGCTAAAATTTGCAAAATGCAGAAAATTTGTTCTTTTGCTGATGACTGTAATACAAACATGTCTAATAGCACCTTTTTATAGGAAATCTATGTTTAGTGTGCAATCAAATAAATTGGATAAAAAATTTTGTTAAGGGTCTTTTACTCACTGAAGATTTAGGCAATTTCAGGTATTCTGCATGTTTGCTTTGTAGTAGAAAAAAAATTGGTAAACTCTGCATTGCTTCAGACCACTGCATGAACAAAAAAAGGATGTCTTTGGTATACTTACCTAATTAAACTCAACCTATAGCATTTTTCCATCACCTAAGTAATACATGGAAAGCAGGGGTAGGGGAAGAGGAGGGAAGAGATGGCAAAGGAAAAGGGTGGAGAGCGAATCCAGTAACTTTATGAGTAATGTATTGAGCACTTGGTTTGATATTTAATAATTAAGGATTCAAATCTAGCAGGCGCCACTACAATATTTCTTCAGAAGTGTTACGAATAAATCTGTATACCACTATTCGCTCAGTACTTTTGTCCTCCCTTTGCCAAATCCCATTTGTGAGCCCAGCACTGTAAACTGATTATTCCCCAAATCAAGCTAATTGACCAATTAGCTGAAAGTAAAGGTAAATTAGAGATTTTAAGTATTGAATGATTAGATTTACTGTCAGTTAATGAACTACTGCAGATACAGCACATCCACAAAGGAATATCATGAATAGGAATAAAAAAATAAATCTCAAAGCATAAATAATTAAACATTTTTGTGCTAAAAAGTTGTTTTAATTCCTCTTTATTTTGTTTGCTATAAACATTACTATATTGTTATCAATAACAGCTCAATATATAAGTAAGTAAAACAATTGCGTTTTCTAAAACATAAGGTATAATCTGGGTTGCTGAGCGGCAGACCTTTACTACTGATAACTCCAGGTGTGATAACTGCATCTGTTGGCACTGTTAGATTTATCTAATTGTTAACAGTCATTGTGAAGGTCAAAGGGGAAAATAAGGATTGCCAAGAGCAGGAATTTCAAGGTATATCTAAGTAGCTTTGGATGTTTGTTGCAAATAAACATTGAGAATCTTGAATGCTTAACAAAATCAAAGCTTAACAAAACATGTTTGAGGTGATAATTCCTTCTTTCATTGCCTTTCCTTTTCCACACCCATTCCTCATGGCTTTTAGCCACAAACCCATCAAATCTCCTGGTTCTCTCCCTACTTCTTTTAAGATACTGAATGCTTGCTAGATCTAGATTTTGGATGTTATCTTGGTGGTATTCAATAAACATAGGGATCTTGGCATCATTTGAGATGCTCTAGTGTCATTTGAATTCTGCGATTGAGTTTTTTACTGGTAAGGGGGTATAACTATACTTTTTTCATTACAGAGGGTTTTTTGAGGGTAAATGCATTAAAGATTGTAAAGTTAGCCATAATGTATGTTTCATAATTATCATAGTTATTAATTGAATGTAAATTAATTTCCTTCAGAAACTCAGATTATCAGAATAACTTTCCAATCTTCATACGGTCAAACAAGAAAAAATAATTAAAGAAAAAATACAGGGAAGGAGCCCTAGCATTCAGATATTCTGACATAATTTCACTGTGGCAAAACTGTTTCTTGCTCATTTTAGTAGCATCCAACAGTTTGAGGGTTAATATATTTCCTGGTCATTTCAGAAATTCTCATTAACCGTCATCGTGCTGTTTTACAATATAGTTGTGTAAATTACTATGTTCGCCCAGCTGAGTCTCATACCTATATATTCCTAGTGTAAAGCACTTCTACTAGGTATGTTGTGGGAGTCAGAAGTAAATTCTAAAAGTAATGTCATGTCAGTGTAAAGGCTCCTTTCCCCAAAAGCAAAATCCTGCCTATATTTAGTATTATCTGGAGATAACTACAAATGTCATATACAGACCTTCTGTTTTCACTTGACCACTCCAAGCTGTGCACAAAGTAAATATTTAGCTAAACGCCTTTCCACTTTTATGAACCCAAACCATTTCCTGCCCAAAGCCCACCTTGTAGTCTCTGCAAATATTTCCCTGTCTGGCTGTGCAAAGAGCTTTACCTGACTGCAGTTTAATAACTTTTTATTCACCTCTTTCGAAACATAAAGGTCATTAGCGTGCTCTTTCTTCTTTTCCTCCCAAGATAAAAATTATTCTGAGGATACATTTAAAAAAAAAAAAAAAGCCCCAAAAGAGTAATATGACTTAAGGTTCCAATATTTAGCTAAGGCTGTTGTCCCACCTATCCCAGAATTTTAGATATAGTGTGGATTCTACCCAGCAGCTGGTGAACTCTGCTGTTGTTCTCTAAAAACAAGAGGGGTTTTAGGACCACAGAAAAATTCAGTCTGGAAGGGATCTCAGGAGGTCTGTAGTCCAATATCCTGCTCAGAGTAGGGTCAGCTGTGAGGTCAAACTAAGTTCAGGTTTTTATCCAGTTGGACCTTGAAAACCTCCAAAGACAGAGTCAGCAAAATATTTTTTGTCAACCTGGTCGAGTGCCTGACTTTTCTTATGGGGAAAAGGACTTTTTCACCTACAGTTCAAACCTTTCATTTCAGCTTCTGCCCATCACCTCATCCTCCCACCATGCCCTGCTTTGGAGAGCTCGGTCTTCTTGCTGACCTTCCCAGAGGTGCTAGGCAGCTGCTGTTAGGTCCTCTTGAAGCCATCTGTGCCCAAGGCTCAACCAGCCCTGGTTCCTCAGCTTCTCCTAACAGGGTGAATCCTCCAGTTCCTGACCATTTTGGTGACCCTCCACTGAACCTACTCCAGTTTATTCTTGTCTTTCCTGTATTCGGGACCCCTAAATGGAACATGATACTGTAGATGCTGTCTAAGGAGTGCTAGGTAATGGGAGGTCATTTCACTCCACCTCCTGGCTACTGTTCTGGTCATAAAGACCAGAAACCTGTTGGTCATCTTTGCTACTTGCTGACTTATGCTCTACTCCCTCTCTGCTAACATGCCAGGGCATTTTCAACAAAGCTGCTCCCTCAGTCAAGCAGAGGCCTCCATTGCTGCAGAGGACTCAGCCTTCCTGGGTACAGGACCCTGCATTTATCCTTGTCGAATTTCATAATGTTCTTATCCCATTCCTCCATCCTGCCTAGGTCCTCATGGAAGACAGCTCTGGACTTGAGTGTACCAACTAGACCCCCCAGGTTGGTGTTGTCTGCTGTCTTGATAATGTAGACTTCACTGCCTCCTTCAACTCAATGATAAAGTTGTTACACAGGTCAGGTCCCAAAGTAAAGCCCTTCAGTACTCCACTTGTTACTGGCTCAGCCAATAGCTTCTAAAACCAACCATCCCACCAGTTTTTTATCCATCTAATTGTCCATTGATCCAGACTGTAATATCTTGTCTTGGATACAAGAGCATTGTAGGACATAATGCTGAAAGTTAAAGTCAAAATAAATTATATTTCCTGTGTTCCCCTTGCCATACACCCACACACCAATGATTCTATCAGGGAAGACAGTCAGGTTGGTCAGGCATGATTTACATTCAGTAAATTCATGCTGACTATACCCAATCACTCAGTTCTTTCTTGTGTGCTCAGAAATGTCACTCCATGGTCTCCCAAGACTGACCAACCTTTAATTCCCTGTACTGTTATTTTTTAACAGTGCAACATTTTCATTTTCCTTCTTTCACTCAGGGATTCCTCTCTTCCAGTTGTCTCCATGACCTTTCAAAGATGATAGACCCTGCAGATACATTGGCCAAAATCACTCAGCACCTATGGATAAAACCCACTCAATCCCATGGACTTGTATGGGTCAAATTCTTGCAAGTAAAATCTTACTCAGTCCACATCCACTGCTGTTAACTCTCTTAGTTCACTGAGCACAGAAGCTTAGTCAGTGAATCCTGAAACAAAGATAGCACCGAGTACCTCAGCCTCACCTATGTCTGTTGTCACTAAATCAGATCACCCTTCAGGTCTATAATTTTTGGTCAGCCTTTTACCACTAACACAGTGATAGAAGCTCTTCTTTTTGTCTTTCATATCCCCTGGGACTCTGATCTCCAGTTCAGCTTTGGCTTTTCTGACACTTTTTCTTATATAGCCAACCAATATTCCTAAATTCACCCTCCATTGCCAGTTCTGTTTTCCTGGTACATCTTGTCTTCCTGATGGACAGCTCCTGCTCTTGGAAGACACTGTTCCTTAAGACCTTTCAAGTTTTGAGATCCTCTGCACTTCAGAGGTGCCACACATGTGCTCCCACATGAATAAGCTGAAATCTGCCCTCCTGAACTCTGCAGTCTATAGTCCTCTACTCTTTGTTCTCACTCTTGTGATGATATTGAACTCCACTGTTTCATAGCCACTACAGACATGGCTTTCATAGATTACCACACCTCTAGTTGATTCTTCCTTATCAACAACCAGCAGAGCTGGATATGTGTCACCTCTTTGGCCCATTCAGTACCTGTATCATGAATTTATTCTCAGTCACCATCTGGAAACATTGATGATCACCCTCATCCTGTGATGTCTCTCTTTTAGCAGATGTCAGGGAGTTCAAATTCCCTATGAGAACCAGGATCTGTGATGCAGAGGCTTTCTTGAGTTGGTTAAAGAAGGCTTTACCCACTTACCCTGATCAGGTGGTCTGCAGTACTAGAACAGTGACAGTTCCCCCCAGGTGAGGAACTTCTGCTCTGGACCATAGCTGACCAGTTCAACAAGGGCTCAGCCCTTTGAAATTCCAAGCTTCCTAAATTCTTTTTGAAACAAATTGGTGTTGAAGAACTAGCAGCACCCCCTAGATTTCAATAGGGGATTAAAGGTGCTGAGCAGCTTACAGGCTCAACCCAGATAAAAGAATAAAACATAACACCCGTAGAGTAGAAGTTTCTTACAAGGGATTCTTCCTCCTTTTTTGTTGGGTTGTTGGGGTTTCTTTTGATACATTCACCAATTAAAGAGCTCTCCCCTGGGCTACCAGAAGCACTGAAAATCTTGCAAGTCTGTGTCCTTTCAGCAAATGAAGAAATACATAGGGGGCTTGCTCCAGAAAGCCCAATCAATCTGAAAGTTAGTGACTCATGAGCTTTTGTTGATTTTAGTGCAAGAACAAACCGTTGTTTCAAAAAAAATAAACATCATGATCAAAAGTACAAGCTTTAAATCATTTCCTGCAGAGGGTCTGAATACAGATGGTTCAAAAAAGAAAAGAAATAAAGTGTCCTCCCAGCATAGTTGTCTTTCTGTTTTGAGTCTTCAAAATCATGACCTAACAGTTAAGAGAATGGCAATGTCAGGGCCTGCTGGAGTCTGCGGTGATTGCTTAAGTTGTGCAGGTTCCAGGAATCTACATAACTCTTTATTTAGTCTTCAGCTAGAGCTACTCAATGCCTTCTTTTGATTTCACTGGAATAACACTAGGAAAAGATAGTTATACTGGCAAAGATATAAACCTTTCAGAACAGCTACCTCAGCAGTAAGGCAGCTGAACAGAATAATCCCTGAATAGTCACCGTCACTTTATAATGTAAAGACAACCTTGTTTTGTAGACTTTAACAGATTTTTCTAGAAAATAAAGCAGTTGTAATAAATACTACTTCTAGAATAAATATATAAAATGCCTTTGAAAATTCTCTTCCTTAGAATAAAAAAGGAATCTTCCCTTATGCCTTCCATAATTCAATAAAATATTCATTGATGTTGAAAGGGTGGAAGAGAAAATCCCATCACTTGTCTTTGCTCTTTTTCCTTAACTCTTACATCTCATACTCTTTTCTTAAAGACAAAGGTGATTTTGACTGATTCTTTAATTTAATTTGAGCTTTAAAAAATATATTTACTTACCATTTATGAGAAATATATTAGCTGAATTCCTACTGTTTTCACTCTGTAGAGGACAGTTATGATGTCTTTATAGCTACTGGTTGCAGATGAAGTACCCCAGGATAGCTTTGGAAAAACACAGTGGAAAGTAGTTGAATGGGTAATTAGGCCTGTAGCTAAGCTATGACTGTGGCAAGATGCGGTCCTAGACAACCTTTTGACAGCATGGTATAATAAAATTGCATGGATCCCTCCAAAAGCAAAACTAAACTGATTTTATCCATAGTGGGCTTGGAAGAGTAGATTATGTCTGCCCGAAAACTCAGTGCCCTCTCATGTGAAAAGAAGCACAGTGGCCTTGCATCTCTAGTGTGACATCTAATGTGCTCAGTCATTCCTCATAAATTAATATTTTGGCCTCAGATGTATTTGTATATAACTTGAAATATGGTGCCTGTACCTAGACAGTTTACTTTGGCTGAGCAGGCACCTAGTGCTGTGATACCTGCATCTCTTCATGATCTCTATTACAACAAAGATCTCAGTCTCACAATTGGGTGGGTAGATCATTTCTCTCTAGATAGCTTGGCTTAATTCATCAAAGGCATTTGTAAACAAGAAGACTATTAGTGTCCAGATCAGATTTGTATAGGGTTTAGTGAGAGACGACACACCCTTTCTTCTGCAAAACATTCCTTTCCCTAACCAGACTAGCCTTGAATTTATGTACTTGTTTTAAAACAACATTCTGATTTCTTACACTGCTGCTCAATTTTAATTCCACATGAGATTTTAGTATAGAATAGGACCAAAATGATAGAGGGCAATATAGGTGTCAGATGGCTTGAATGGACTAATCTAGCATTTTCCCTTTGAAAATTATGCTCAGATATAATTCCCAAGGTAAAAAATTCATGAACATTTACAGCTAGCCAACATGTTCACATGTTTACAAAGTAAACATGTAACATATAAACAAAGTAAACAAAGTAAACATGTTATATTTATGCTCCTGTAGAATATTTACAGTTCTGGTTTTACTCTCTGTCCTTCACCACACAGTCATTAAAAGGTATGAATTTACTCCCAGGTAAGCCTTTGGAATTTTCAAATTAGTTTCCATGATAAATTTATCAAACAATTTATGAGAAAACAATGTGAAAGATGATTGTCTGTTCTGGATTTCTAAAAGAAATATTTTTAGAGATATTTTTGAAAAGGCAGAGTATTCTGAACTTAATGAAGACAATCTCATTGCAAGCTGGGAGGTGTCCTGGTTTCAGCTGGGGTAGAGTTAATTTTCTTCCTAGTAGCTGGTACAATTCTCTGGGTTTGGATTTAGTATGAGAATAATGTTGCTAACACATGCATGTTTTAGTTGTTGCTGGGCAGTGCTTACTTTGAGTTAAGGACTTCAGTCTCTCATGCCATGTCAGTGAGGAGGGCACAAGAAGCCAGGAGGGTGCAGAGACAGGACACCTGACCAAACTAGCCAAAGGGGTATTCCATACCACAGAACATCACGCTTTGTGTATAAAGTGGGGCTAGTTGGCTGGGAGGGGCTGATTGCTGCTTGGGGATGGTCTGGGTGTTGGTCAGTGAGTGATGAGCAATTTATTGTGCATCACTAATGTTTATTGGGTTTTATTCTTCTCTCTTTTCTTCTTATCTCCCTTTTAGCCATTATTATTTATTATTGCCATTGTTGTTGTTATTATTATTATTTTAATTATTAAACTGTTCTTACCCTAAACCATGGGTTTTAACTTTTCCAATTCTCCTCCATATCCCACCGGGGCCTGAGGCAGAGTGAGTGAATAGATGTGTGGTACATAATTGTTGGGTACAGTTAAACCACAACAGGAGAAGATCCTGTAAAAAGACTGATTGCAATATGCACAGGAGGTGGGAAAAGAAACTGAACCATTTATACTTCAAACGAAAAGTTAGAAAGAATAAGATGTTAAATTTAATTAATATGATGATAATAATATATATGCATTATATATATTACAGTTAAAACTTCACAGAATTAAGTAAGTACTTTTCAGA
>NW_009932412.1:0-19239 GCF_000696875.1 Nestor notabilis | reverse complement strand
GAAAGAAAATAAATGACATTTTGTTGCGCTCTGTTCTGTACACTGACCACACAACCACACTCCTTTATGGTGCTCTTGCATGTGAATTCTGTTTTCATTTGGCTGTTGAGATTGTCCAATCTACTCTGAAAAAGGCTGATTTCCCGGTTACGTGGTATACCTTAAAGATTTGTCGGAAAACCACATTTCAGGTCCATATCACATCACATCATATTTGGCTTCATATCTGATGCTTTTCCCATTTTATAGGATCATTGTAACTCTTCAGTGTTGTCTGAAGGGGAAATTATTTCTAACACTATTTTACATAACATAGATTAAGTACACAGTACCACAATTTATTAATACCAGGCACTGAAGTGGATAAAAGTTTACATTCATCCATAAAAACACCCAAAAGCTCCAACAGAATTTAACCTCCAACAGTACAGATATTACGCGGCTATATGCCCATAGTATAACCCATTACATTCTGGTTTTTTAACTATACTTACAATTCTCTAAAAATGTTCATATTGCACTGCCATTTTTTGGTGATCTCTCTTACATTTTACCTAGTGCATTCTGGTGACCTTTCCCCCCATATTAATGGAATAGCACAGTGGTCTCAACTTTTATCTGTTTACAAATTTATCAAATTTATTTCACTTGCTAGAGACATTAGGAAATATTTACAACCTTATATTAAGTATGAAAAACTGTCTTAATATTCCAAGCAAGGCTTATGTTTGCAGCTTTTGTGTTTCTATATATTTTTAAAGCTACCTCTTTTATCTGTGAGCTCTGTAGATGTTTACAAAATTCCCATTAATGTGTCATCAGAGAATTAGCTATATGAGAAGATATATCTTGTGATCCATTGAAATACTTAAAGGAGTGTTGTCACAGGCCCTAAATGGCTGGCAAGTGTTTCTGTTTATTACTGGTTTAATTTATTGTATGAACAAACTGATCTTTTGTATTTTTCTTATCTAGGAAGAAATTATAAATGAGATTCTTGTATTTTAATAAAAACATTTTGGTTAAGCATTTTCAGAAATCAACAGCCCATCCTTTTTTGGTCTGAACCCTTCACACTGAATTCTACTTCTACTTCTTCAGTCTGCATAAACAAGAAGTGAACCCTGGGGCAATATTCCTCAAGTGTTGGTCAAAAGCAGAAATTCTAATAAACTTGATATCTGCCCTAGTTAAGGAGCACTAAAACCTCCTCTTAGAACAAGGGCAGAAACTACTGAATATGAAATAATCTCAAATTGTTAGACAGTCATTGTATGAAATCAGGAGCTCCTAAAACTAACTTATAACCTCTCATGGTTCAAGTATACACAGCTGGATATGATGATTTGAGGGAAATATGTTTTATAAGAATGGAAAATTCAAGACATGTAAACAGCATGAATACTAGAGTGTATTAAATTCTATCTTCGCATAAAGATACCCTTGAGAGAGAGTATCTCTGGAGGACATAGAGGGATGAAGAAAATCTGCAAACCTCAGATATGTTTACACATTGAAGTAGGAACAAATTTTACCAATTCTATAGTTTCCAGATAGAGCCTTCTAACAGGAAAGGGTCTTTCCATCTCTCTCAACATCTATTTAGCTGCCCATGGTTTAATTTCAGTTCTCTTGCAATTGGTTGCAGATGTGCAACTTCTCCTAACTTCTTGATCTGAAAAACAATCATGGATTGTTCTGCTCCAATTATCTCATTTACAAAAATTGTTTACACAAACTGTATAATTTTATCTTACAGAAATGGACCTTCTTGCTTACTAAAGCATTCACATGCTTATGTGACATTGCCTTGGTGATCAGGGAGACAATGACCCAAGGTATAATTTCTACATATGCCTGAGATCTGCCCTTCCCATAGTGCTTGGAGGAGTCTCTTTCTGAGCTGCTCAGAATAAAAATTCATGCATAGCATGTTTTTTTCTGAAGGAAAGGATATTCATTCAGCTCACAGCAGGCTCTTCACATCACTATTATATAAAACCTATTTGGGGCACGCTTAAATTCAGAAATTTCTTAAATTTGTTTCTGCATGAAACTGTTAACATCCTGTCAAATCACCATAGAAAAATTGTTGCCCACAGATCAGTCAGTTGAGGATTATTTTCAGTGGTAGAAAATTGATACTGAAGAGTGAAGACCAGTGTAACTAGATAGCAAAAAAACTGATTTAAAAGAAGGGAATGGTTTCTAATTAACATCCTAGCCACCCTTGTCTGTGTGTTCTTAATGACAACACCTGAAAAAATACTTATCTACTCTTGTTCACCTGTCAGTAATTGCAAGACATCTGAAGTTAAATCATGGACAGCTAACTAAATGTTTAGAGAAATTAAAAGACTGCTCCTCTTAAAAAAGCTATGGCTGAGAAATTATTACATTTTCAAACCTAAATGAACATTTTCACAAATTTCTGGAGTGCTGTTGAAGTAAGACAAACTGCAGTGACCTAATGGGAATTGAGTTAAACACAGGCACACAGGCTGAAGGCTCTCATTAGCAGAGCAGGGAACACACAGTGAAATAAAATGTAGCAGCTAGTGCTTTATAACAGCACTTTCTCTATGAGAAATCCCTGTGATATAATCTAAATTGCAGTAGTCTGCACACCCCAAGGTGGAGGGGTTGCCAAAGGAATTACCTCTTTCTTTTACCTCATATTTATATTTATAACAGACAAATCTGTCCTTAAGCCCAAAATTTTGCTATGCATAGTTAATTATAATACATAGTTAATTATAATATTGCCTGCTCAAGTGACTTTATCACAAGTTTGAGTAACACTGAAAGTAAAGAAAAAAAACACCAAATAATTTATAATAATAATTAGTAGTAGTAGCAACCATTTTTAGTATTTGAAAACTCGCGTATCAAACCAGTCTTTGCCTAAGCTGAGCTTTGTAAACAATGATGACTATAAACAACAGAAAAGATAGTTTTGGAATCATGTTAAATAAAAAGCAGAAAGTGCAGTGTTAGTATTTTAGTAGAAGTATTGTAGTGAATACTCAAAACTGTAGGACATTCAATGGAGTATAATTAATGGCTACATTAGGTAGTGTCCTGTGCAACTGAGATGTGTAAGTGAAGCATAAACATGCCTATCAGCCATTTTCAGTCTAGTTAGTAAGTGTATGAAACACAATAGTGTCATGGCACACAGGCTTTAGTGGAAGATAGCAAAAAGTATAGAGATGCACGTTCTCCAAAATCATCCTGGAAGTGGTGCCACAACACTTGCACCACTGTTACCTGTGTGGTTAGTGTGGCAGGGATCTTCTCATGCTACAGTCATGCCTTCAGCTGCAGTGCAGACATACTCTTACAGTAAGCCTTATGCATATTGGGTCACACCTCACAATTGCACAGCAGACATACCTTAATGCTGCACATTCAGAATACCCAGTGAGACTGTTATGTTCCAAGAGGCTTCTGTTTGCTGGGTAGAAGCTCCCTGCCTTGGGTGTTGTACTGAACTTGATCCCTACAGGATCTCTTTTTCTGCAGCTCCACTCACCAACTTAGAGTTTGCAATTCCTAACATTAGGCTATGATCTCTTCTCACAAGGGCAGAGAGTCTTGTTATGCATTTTATTTGTACCATCTGGCTTTGTGGTTTTATCTAAGGAAGAAACATATGGGCAACTTCAGAACAAGTGAAAATAAAATATGTGCAACAGGCTGAGGAAAAAAATCTACCACTTCAATGTCTTACTTTCCAGATCCCTTCCACAAGTATATGTCATTCAGGAGTGTAGCTGTCTAGTAAGAAAGTGGCCCATGACATCCCAGGCATGTTGTGGAAGGTGGGAAATGTGGTGTATAAGTGTGCTGTGCAACCGCTTCTAGGACAACATCTTTCCAAGCAGGCACTTTGAAATGCAGAGCTGTCTCTGCTCCTGGAGAGTGTAAGGGATGGGGAAAAAACAAACTTTAGTAGCACAACTCAGCTTCCTGCCAAATTCCTCTGAACTGATATTAAAGTATTATCCAGGCTTATGCCCTGAAGCCTATCTCTTATTAAACTCACTGTCAAAAGTAAGTTTTTTGGCAATAAATAAATATTCAGTAACAGTCCTGAACCACGTTTCTAACCATGCAGAGGACATCAGCAGAAATTAACGTGGAAACTCTCATCTTGGTTCTCATCTCGCAGACAGATTTAAAGACCAAAGCTGTGTTCCAGATTCCCAGATTCATGTATATATTTTCATAAACATACATGTACATATAAATGTACATACACATGCATACACACTTATTAAATTAGTATAAAGGTACAAATAACTGCAAAGACATACGAGAAAACAAGGGTAAAAATAGAGTCCTTTCCCCTTTCTCTGGAAAAAGATTGTGTCTGGCAGGATTTGAAGACACACTGTATACTTTCCTTTCTAGATAAGATATTGCAGAGGATCCACTTGGAGCAGTAGTGGTGAAGCTGGGCAGCACTAACCTCTTTTCTTCCTTTCCTGGGACAAGACAGTGCTTGGAATCCTTTTGGTCCTACATCAGGGCACTGCATCTTGAGTATTGCTAATTCTTTCTCTTGGTCTCAGGGACATCAGCAGCACTTGAATTTCTTGCACATCTTCATGAGCCTCTGGCACTTTAGCATTTATTCAGAGTTTGGTTGAACTCTGCTGCCTTTATGTATCTTTAAAGTTCATTCCTGTGCAACTGTCAATACATCTATTTTGCAGACTTGAAATAAGAAGCTTTAGGGTGACTAAAATGACTCTTGTAACTGTTCAGTCAAGTGTGGTTCTGATTTTAAAGATCTTACTGTTTTCGGTTGACTTTTTACTAATATTTCATCTATTTTCATCTAAAACTTTGGGAAATATGTTGCATTTTCTAAACATTTCACCTTGTGATTCATGAAGCAAACTAAGGTAAAAATAGGAGTAGTTTGGGGGGACAAAATTTACCTCAAAAAGTATTTTATGGACTAATGTTTATTTTACCCTTCAATCATTTATAATTATACAACAGCCTTTTGCAGAAGGATTGAACTTGTATCATTATAAAGCAGAAAGCAGACCTCAAGTAGTGTAGAATAGCTTTAATATAATATTGGAACATAAGGAGCTCAGCACAGGCTATATAAAATGCACAAGTAATTGAGTACTGAGATCAATGTTGAGTTTTCCTTGAGCTCTCAAGAAAATAAGTGAACATCATGGGTCAGTTTAATTCTCTGCTGAAAAGAGACATGACTATTATCTAATTTGTCACATTTTATGTGACACGTGAATACAGATGCAAGGGTTCCAGCACCAGCACTGTTCCTGGTTTGGTCAACATAGGTCACTATCAGTACAGTAGCATGGTAAGTCTAAAACAAAGTCTTTAGAATATCTTTTCTAGCATAGGGTCGCAAAAAACCCAAACCAAATCAAACCAAACCAAAAATCCCAAAAAACCCAACCCAAACCAATCCAAACTAAACCAAATCAAACAAATCCTGTGCTGTGCTTTATCAATCCCATGCAAGGAGTAAGCTGGGGTGGGGAGTGCAAAGTCAATCAGCAACCTCAAATGGGATGCAGTAGACTCAGATATTCTAGCTCAAAACATGACCCATTCTGTAGCACGAAAAGAAATGGAAAAGGACATCTTCATTGCAAAACCCATCTATTTTATCCTCAGAAAGCCTTGACTTTCAAAACTGTGTTTGCAGTGTAAAGCTTCCATTCTCTCCCCCTCTTTGGGTTTCTTAGAGTGTCAGAAGAGACAAAGGACCAAGTGTAGCCTAACCAGTATTCTCACAAAGACGTTTTTTTGCCAGTCTGGAAATGTAGCTCAGTTGCAGGCAGCTGGAGATGGGTAGGGTATATCTCATAGGAAACTGTGATAATCAAACTTGAGGGGGGTGTGGTCACAAGTCTCGTTCCTAACCACATAAAGGTACAAACTTCGCTCTGAAATGAAAAAAAAAAAAAAGTGCTGTTCTTAATGACTTATTCCAGCTGGCTCCCTGCAAGCCCTGCGGACTGAGCAGACCTCTCAGGATGTTCATCTCTCCAGCTCCAGCTCCTCCTTTCAGCAAGGTGTATTTCAGGGACATTTCCCATTATACCATGCATTCAGTGCACCAGTGCCTAGTCTATCTGCCAACCACATTCATGTTGTTTAAACCAGAGTATATCTACTGTGCTGGGTTCAGTGGTAACAGTTATTTTTCTCCTTCTTAGTAGCTGGTGCAGTGCTGTGTTTCAGCTTCAGTCTGAGAACAGTGCTGGTAACACACCAGTGTTTTAGTTGTTGCTAAGAAATGCTTACCCCAATCAAGGACTTTTCAGTCTCTCATGCTCTGCCAGTGAGGAGGGGCACAGGAAGCCAGGAGGAAGCAGAGACAGGACCCCTGACCCAAACTAGCCAAAGAGGTATTCCATACCACAGCACCTCATGCCCAGTATATAAACTGGGGGGAGTTACCCAAAAAGCCCAGATTGCTGCTTGGGTCGGGCTGGGTATCAGTAAGCAGGTAGTGAGCAGTTGTATTGTGCATCACTTGTGTTTATTGATGGCTTTTTTTCCCTTCCCTTTTTAGTTTCATATTCTCTCCCTTCATTATTTCCCTTATCATTATTACCATTGGTGGTAGCAGTTGTAGTTCTGTATTATACCTTAGTTATTGGACTGTTCTCCCTTCTCTTTCCTGTTTCTTTCCATTTTTCTCATTTCTCCTACAGTGGAACCAAAAGATTTTATGAACCTTAGCATTTTAACCTGGCCAGGACCAGTTCTCTTTAATATCTGTATCAATGGCTTGGAGGAGGGGATTGAGTGCACACTCAGTGTGGGAATGACATCAAGTTTGGTGAAATTGTTGATCTGCCTAAGCATAGAAGGGCTCTGAAGAGGGATGTGGACAGGGTGGATAAATGGACCAAAGTCAATAGTATGAGTTTCAACAAGGCTCACTGCTGGGTCCTGCACTTGGGCCACAACAACCCCATGTACCTCTACAGGCTTGGAGAAGAGTGGCTGAAAAACTGCTTGGCAGAAAAGGATCTGGTGGTGTTGGTCAACAGCCAGCTGAACATAAGCCAGCTTGTGCCCAGGCAGCCAAGAAGCCCACCGGCTTCCTGGCTTGTATCATAAATAGCATGGCCAGCAGGAACATGGAAGTGACCATCCCCCCGTACTCAGCACTGATGAGGCCACAGCTCAGATCCTGTGTTCGGTTCTGGGCTGCTCACTACAAGAAAAACATTGAGGTGCTGGCATGTTCAAAGAAGAACAAAGCTGGTGAAGGGCCTGGAACACAAGTCTTATTAGGAGAGGCTGTTTAGCCTGGAGAAAAGAAGGCTCAGGGGAGACCTTATTGCTCCCTACAACTACCTGAAAGGAGGTTGAATCAAGGTGGGTGTTGGTATCTTCTCCCGAGTAACAAATAGGACAAGAGCAAATGGCTTCAAGTTGTGCCAGAGGAGGTTTAGATTGGATATTAGGAAAAATTTCTTCACGGGAAGGGCTATCAACTATCGGAACAGGCTGCCCAGGGAAGATGGGCATTTAAAGGATGTGTAGATGTGGTGCTTAGTGACATAGTTTAGTGGTGGACTTGACAGTATCAGGTTTACAGTTGGACTCAAAGTCTTAAAGGACTTTTCCAACCTAAATGATTCTGTGATTAATAATTTGTTGTATCCTCCTTCCTCATCAGATTAATAGCACTACATTGTGGTGGATTAATCTATTTTTTCAGTGACATTTTCAGGCTGAGAATTCAAATCAAACTAGTTCATCCACTATGAATATCAATCTTTAATAACAACTGTTTTGTATTAAGTTCTAACAAAAAACAATCTTCAAATCCAACTTTTTTTTTACAGCCAAACACTGAATTTACAATGAATCCCCTCCCACACATACATCTCATTTCATTAAATGCCTTTCGTCTGCTTAAGGTCATCACAATAATTTTGTCTCTTAACTTCACAATGCTGAGTCTAGACATATTGCTTTTTAAATTTTTCTCTCTACTCCTGGTGAGTTGTTTAGTTTATGAGCATTTTTTTTCCTCCCAGGCTAATTAAAGAAGGATATTGTCTGGCAGAATATGGTAGATGAACAATTTCTCTTTCAAAATCCCTGAAATAAACCAGAAATTGGAAGAGTTCATTGAAAGTTTTACAGTTTTGAAGCTCTTTAAAAAAAACCAGTAGCTAGAGTAGTATTTTTCCAAGGAATACATTTTCCTGTCTCTTAAAAGAAAACAAAGCACTAACAACAACCAGATGTCAAAGTTTAATGCTTTTCCTTCAGTTTTCTGATGTCAGTGATTTAAAGAGGACATTCATTTCTGAAGTTTTAGTAAGATCTCTAAAGAACTTAGCAAATAGCTGGTGGTCAAAAAAGCTGCATAATACAGCCTAAGCTCATGTGAATGACAAATCTGGGTGTCTGTGTTCTTCGGAAACCCTCAGAGTCCTCATCTGACAGGAGTGAGATTATCTGTCATCTTTAAATCATCGAAGCCTGAGATCAAACAAGGCTCCTAATCTTAACAATTCTTTTCCTGCATATCTTGGTGTAGTTGTCAAGGTCAGAACCTCCAGCTATAGTGCTTGTTCCTAACTGCTGAGATAGAAGTGAAGAAAGTTTCAAAAGGATGGAAAATGCAGGTGGGGCAGTGGAGAGAGAAATGAGAGCCTTTCCTGAAAGGGAACACAAACCTTCAGATATTCTATGTACATTGCATATGTAAAACAGAGTTTAAACATGATCTAATTACTAAGTAACAAATCAGTTCAGCCTTTTTCCTTCTATCAGCATTTCTTAATACTTCAGCTGCCTTACACTGTATTATATCTACTTACATTAGCCAAGGATTTTCTCTCATCTTATAATCTTTTACTATACCGTGTTTTATTACAAAAGACACGTCAGTATAAGGTGCAGTTAAAATAAGCTGTTATCTTTCTACCAGTGACTTCTAGGCATCATGGAGATTGTTTTTTGACAGCCCAGGTCCATACAAATCTCTTTGAGGGACCGCTACCCTTTACTCTGAACAAAGGCTGTTTGTGCCCGGCCCACAGCAGCAGAGGAAAGAAAAAAAAACACCTCATGAGCCCTTACATTAGGCTGAAACAGCTCCTCAGGACTAAATATTTAGTGTCAAATAAATATTTCTGATTTTGAAGACTCCCACATTGAGGGTGAAGGGCTGAGCAGGGCTGTACATGTGGTTTTAAGGTAGAATAAATGTTTAAAATATAATGGTCAGGCCAATAAGTGACTCTTTGAGCAAAGCCTACATACTCCCTTCCATGTTCATGTAATTGACTTTTCTCATTCTTTCCACAGAGACAAGCACTGGGTTAATAAAATAACCGAAGTGCATTTCCTGCTGCAGGCGACAGGCCTGGCATGCACTTACTGTTACTCTTTTTTTGAATGAATAGTGTATTGAATGTTCTTTAGATTCCTGTGGTTGGAATTCACAATAGTCTACTAGTTCATTGGCTTCCAAATTTTTTAGATCAAGGAAAACATTTCTGAGTAAACACTCTCAATAGATCTAACATTTATTTATTTATAAATTATATAACTGTACTACTATACTATATATGATGCACATTATAAATCATACACAAGAATAGAAATTTAAAAAGGATGAGAAAAGATGAAATAAACACTTTTAAATTTTTTAAATCTTCTAACTTACTTATTAATGGCACAAAAAATATTTTTTTTTCTAAACCACAATGAATTTTCTTGCACACCCCCGAGGCTGTATGCACCCCCCACACTTTGGAGACCACTGTTTTAATGGATGTGTTATAGTGGACTATGCGCCTTCTCAGTAGCAGTGCTAACAGTAACAGTAACTAAGTGTAAACTGTTCACAGACCAGGCACTTGAGTCTGACATCACATTTACATGAAACTTTCAGTCTTTTAAGTCTAATTCATCTTCTGTTTTGAGTCTTCTGGAATATTTGTGGCTGGTTTGAGTTAAAAAAAATGTTATTACGGTATTAGGAACTGATGAAGACTTGACCATAGCTGTCTGCTCACTTCCTCTTGAATAGAATCACAGAGATTAAATAAGATAGTGTTTGTCATTTATTTAATTGTTTGGAAATGACTGTTGATTAAAAAGTACTGGAAGAAGGCTAATGTATTTCCAGTACTGACTTCAGTGTATGAATCAAGATTGTAATCTGAAACACTCTTGCATTTAGACCTGAATGAGCAGTATATCATACACCCTTGAGCCTAGCACAAACATTACCGTTAAATCAAACCCGCCTTTTAAATTCTGGGTTGGTTTTTTTTTTAATTTCACCAGTAGCAGAATACAGAAGGAAAGCAACCACCTCCAGAACTGTTGTTCCCAAACCAGGACTTTGATGTGCAGCCAGAGATAATGTGAAAGTGTGACCTGGACTAGACCGAACTGCTGCAGTAAGGAATGAACTTCAGCCCTCTGATCTGTTGTCTCTGATGCACAGGCCACTGCAGTGTAAATCTTCCAGAAAATGCTAATCTTGGAATTTAGACTTTTCAGGGAAAATACCTTTAACATTTGTACCAAATAATTAAAATTGTAATCAGAAAGTTTTGGAAGTCTTGTCTTTTACACAGATTGTTCTGTTTCATATCCTTTAGAAAATCAGAAGCTGGTGTTCAAGTTCTTATTTTTCTCACTGTAATAGCTCTAGCTCTATTTACATACCCCTTACTGAGTTGTAATGGTGTGGGAAGAGTCATGGCTCTCCTTTCTGAACCCCAGCATATGGGAAAACATGGATAGCAGAAAGTTCATTGAAAATCCCTTTCCTAATTTGAACAGAGTAATGTAACTGTTCTGATTATGCCAGATTTCTCCCACTGTTGTTTTTAACTTCTATGGTGTTAAACTATTAGAGGAGTAACCATACATTATCTCTGCCTTGCAATAACAATCCATCATTTAAAAGTTAGTAACTGTTAACTTGCTAAATTAATGTAATATAAACATTTATTCATTCCTTTCTTGATTTTTGACAGTGAAAGGTTCATGCTTCTCTCAAGCCACTTAAACAGCAATGGACCCAATCCTGCTTATACTTAAGGAAAATTGTTCTCATAGAACTAATTGGAAATGGAGAGTAAAACCTGGTCAGAAACACTGTCATGTACAGATATCACAGTAGGACCTAGCAGGCAAGACGATTAGCAAGCACATCTGTTCTAAGCCATTAAAATGATATAATGAAATTGCTTTTAAACCACCTGCAGAACAGTAATTTCATACAGTCATTACAAAGTTGTCAAGAAAAGCTGATGTAGAAAAAACACCACTGTAGGAAATGTTTTGGGGGTTTTTTTTCCCTGTGTTTACTAGATACTCTAAAGATGTGAGCAGAGAACAGTCAGAAAACTATTGTGTCAGATGATTATGCCTTGCCTCCAAAACATACTGTCTCATATATTTCTTACGTCACAGGTTAGACTACTTTCAGCATTTTCAAGCCATACTGAGAATTTCCATGTTGGACATGTAAATATGGTCAAAACCATGTACAGGCCAATAGGATTTGGGACCTCTGTTGAGAAGATACTTTTACATTTTGAAAATGGTGTAGGCATTTGTATGTCAGGTTTTGAAATCCTTTTATTTAAAGTAGAAACATGAGGCTGGGTATAAGCAATATGCACGTAAAGAAAGATGTAATAAAACTGGGAAGGGGACATAATTATTCATACTAGGATCAAAGCAAGAATAGAACAGGAAGTAGTGGAAGGCAAAAGAGGAAGTGAATGTTTTAGATCAAAATAAGAATTATGTAATAAATGATGTAGCAGAGAACAGTGCGGTTCAATACTGGAATATTTGCTTGTACTGCTTTATTTTGTAGACAACATTTCTGTGAAGGTGGCAGGAAGAAATGCATTCATCTGCTCTGAGGCATACAAAGTTCTGCATGACAGACAAGCTGAAAAAGGTATATGGAAAGCACTAGTTGCTGATTTTGATAGACTTTGACATTGTCTCCCATGATAGTCTTGTAAACAAACTGTGGAAATACAAATTTGGACAAAAACACTGGGAGCAGGAAAGTTCCATGCACATAGGAAAAACTCTACCTGATGCATCGTTGTCAGAAAGCCACCATTAATTGAAGAGCTACATTGGGTGGGGCATTTTCTTTAAGGACTGAAAGGACAGAATGGAAAATCTTGTTAATTGTAAAGGGGTAGGAAGCACTCTGGAAGAAAAAAAATAGGAAGAAAAATTAAATTGGCAGATTGGAAGAAAGGTTTGAAACTAGAAGCATGCAATTTAAGAAGAACAAGTACAAATACTGCATTAAATAGGAATACTTGGCTCCAATACCTTCATGGGAGGCTACAAATTAAGCAGCAGTTATACAGAAAAAACTGTGGTTATTACAATGATTTAATTTTTAAAAAATACATGATAATGAGATTTATATAAGGGAGTAAATTATAGGTGTAAAAATATACAATATAAAAAATACATGAAGTAGTCTTTACAATCTACCAAAATTCACATGGATTATTTGTTCTGCGCTTCAAGATATATCAGAGTTCTAAATATCACAAAACATAATCCAGAACTAAAAGAATGTTTGGAGATATTGAAAATATAATTTTAAATGACAGAAATATAAATTTCATGACAAAACCAGGGGTACCTGATATGGAAAAAACTGGAGTGACATACTAGCTATTTATGAAATATACTCTGTAAGATAAAAATGCTGATATTGAAAATGTCAAATAATACTGCAATAAGATGTTCTCTACATCTACTGAGTAGGGTATGAGAAAGAGTACTTCAGTTGTAGCAAAAAATACTTAGGTTGGTTATCAGGGAAACAATCCATTAGGATAGTTGAGTGCCAGCAGATTTTTTGCAGGGAAGCTGTGGAATCCCCATCACTGGAATTTTTTAAACATTGATTAGCCAAATATAAGTCAAGGATGGTATTGATGTAATCAAATCCCCCTTCACTCAGAATCAGCTGATATCTCAGGTTCCACTACCATTCTATAGTGTACCAAGTGCCTGGACTTTTGGAAGAAAGCCATTTGTCTAATCTATATTAAAAAGCCAAAAAAATCAAACATAAAGCAAAAAAAACTGTTGGAGCATTTTAAGAAAGAAAAACCCACATTTTTCTCCCATGGATCAATTACTGTGCATGGTGTAGAAAGAATTAAACATGTCTGCAGACCTGGGAGAAGGTGAAAGGATTCCCTGCTTTACCCTGCCTAAACCAGATAAATCATAGTATTTTGTGGAAGGGCACATCATTGCCATAGTGATAGGTTTATTAAAACAAGTAAAATATGGAAGCCAGGCATAGTAGGTGAGCTACTAGAGAGGTCATAGAAACAAATGTCTAAAAAGACTAAGCTTTTCTGCAACAGGGAGACAGCTTATAGCATGTGGCATGAAACTGAGGCAAGTTCCAATTGCAGAGACACCATCACATGAACTCCCATTGCTGTTTGCTAACCTATGTGAAGTGACTTAGAGAGCTCCAGTCCAGCTCTCAGAGTTCATATGGCGTAAAATTACTACTTACATTGATGCAGAAAATCTCTTTGGAAGACACTACAGCACTTGGGATCACAATATCTCTGGGAAAAAAGATACTGCTGGGAAGCCAAAGGATGTAAGAGATGATGCAATGAAATCTAGCTTCTCAGAGGTAACACGTTCGGGGAGGCACCTTCTCAAGGCCATGTAAGGCACCTTCCTGGTGCTGTTAACATCAGTAACCAAAGCTTGCACTGACTTCAGAGGGACACAATCTTGCCACAGCTGCTGGAGAGGAATGAGAACTGAACTAGAAAGAGGATGGAAAGAGAGCTGGAAATGGCCAGCAGTGGTCTAGAAAGCAAAGTGCCAGATAAACAAAAGAGCATTAAAAAATTTATAATTAAAAAATGTCAGCAAAAGATAAAGCTACAAATGCAACAGGTTGGGCAGAGAAGAGATTCAGAGCAGCCCTTTGGAGAAGGACTTGGGGGTGTTAGTGATGAGAAACTTAACATGAGCTGGCTTCAGTGTGCTCGCAGCCCAGAAAGCCAACTGTATCCTGGGCTGCATCAAAGGAAGCATGAACAGCAGGTCAAAGGAGGTGATTATGCTCTTGTGAGACCTCACTTGGAGTATTGTGTCCAGTTCTGGTGTCCTCAACACAAAAAGGACATGGAGCTGCTGGAGCAAGTATCTTGACTTGGGCTGCGAGGATGATAATGGGGCTAGAGCACCTCCCATACGAAGACAGGCTGAGAAATTTGGGGCTGTTCAGCCTGGAGAAGAGAAGGCTGCGTGGAGACCTCATAGCAGCCTTCCAGTATCTGAAGGGGGCCTATAAGGATGCTGGGGAGGGACTCTTCATTAGGGACTGTAGTGGTAGGACAAGGGCTAATGGCTTCAAATTTAAACAGGGGAAGTTTGGGTTAGATATAAGGAAGAAATTCTTTACTGTGAGGGTAGTGAGGCACTAGAATGGGTTGCCCAAGGAAGTTGTGAATGCTCCATTCCTGGCGGTGTTCAAGGCCAGGCTGGACAGAGCCTTGGGTGGCATGGTTCAGTGTGAGGTGTCCCTGCCCATAGCAGGGGGATTGGAACTAGATGATCTTAAGGTCCTTTCCAACCCAAATCATTCTATTACTCTATGATTTTATAAAATAATCAAAGGAAATAGATACTGCAGTAGCAAAAATCTGGTCCTATATCATTTAAATACACAAGCAGAAAGTCAATCAATTATTCTGTGCAGCCACTGGGGGATATACAGAAAGTGGGAAGTTAGTTAATGACGTTAGTATTGCTCTGAGCCTGAATAAATTATTTGCTTTCGTCTTCATGAAATAAGCCAAAGGTCGGATTCTGAGGATAGGGATATTTTCCCAAATGGGAGGGAAGGGAATGGAAGTATTGAAAAACTCTTTGAGTACATCAAAGCAGAAAGGCAATTAGAGCTGATACAAGTTCACATAGAACTAGATACAGATAAATTGCATCCCAGATTTTATTTTTTTTTTAAACCTAACAAGAAAGATGTAGAGATTTCCAGCTAAGAAATCATTATGTATTTCGGATTCAAGAGCACAGACATTCAAGAACAAAATCAGGTCTGTCATTATATTGAAGCTTATTTGTTTGATGATTTATTTGTTTATTTATTTTCTCAGTAGGGCATAGGGGAAAACCTCTGTTATGAGGCTCAGTAAGGTGAATTATATATTGATGAAGGAATGAAATAACAATAAGCATTGATCTGAAATCATCACTGTGGTGTTTTCCAAAGTAATTTTCAAACGTTGCGCAGTCTCAGGTATTAGCTACTGTTAAAGTCGGTTTGTTAGTATCTTATAACTCAATGAAAAGTATCTGAGTTAGATACGTTGCTGTAGAATTATGACAAAAGATAATCCACTGATATCCTATTATAATGATTTCAAATATAATTTATATCTTTTTAACTCTTTTAAGTGAATGAGTTAAACAGCATTTGCTGTCTTCTTCAGCCTATTGTAGCTTTGCTGATTTGGCCCGTCCTATGGAAAATATTTTCTCTATAAACCAAAACCAGGGAGAATAGCTAAAGGAAGAGAGTTAAAAGAAGTGTGTGGTTCCCCAGAGAACATGAGGTGGTATACTACCCAATGCATTCTGTAGCTGGGACTACACTAACTAATGGAAAGAAATTGAAGGAAATTTAACATCTACTGGTGTCTGTTTGCATGCAAGGAAGTTGAAGTATCCAAAACTTAGTGTTGAGGAATTTCTTTTTTCATTGCAAATATCATGTACACTTCATATTCTAATCCACTGAGCTTTGATTAAATGACCGTACAATCCTTTCTGCTCAGAGTTTATCAGTCAGGGGTTTTCTGTAACAGTTACAAGTCACTTTTAGTTATGGAAAGCAGTCCATGTTGCCTTAACACGCACTGAGTATACGAGCACTAGGTTATCTATCCTTATGGATTAGTTGCTGAATTCAGTATTTTAATAAGTGGATGTAACCTTGCATTTCAAGTTGTTCTGCAGCCATCAATTCCAAGGAATCAGCATTTTGCAGCTTGTTGTTATCTTTTGTTCCAGCTAGAGGAGTGAAGCTGGGTAACAGGATGCCTCTCTGATGTGCTCTACCGGACCTGTCCACTTGTAACTCTAGTTTAAGCAGTAAGGGAGCTGGATTTTTCAGTGCACATTTTTCATCTTTTAACATATTGTAAATGAAAAAGGCTGGTTCCCTGCAACTACAACAATGAATTGACAGCTGAGGATATTGGATAAAATTTCTGTCTTTGTGAGATGTTAGATACGTCACTTATATTCTCTACTGCTTAGTTCCTCCTCTGTGAGATGATTTTAATGATTCTAGCTCTGCTTCCCAAGAGTGTTGTGGATGAGCTTTAATGAATATCTTTAAATTTTTCTGAGACCTTACTTATGCACTGTAATATCAATATGAAATATTATTAGATTTGAGAAACAATGAGTATCCAAATAGTTACTAATAACAAGATTAATAGTGTATAGAAATTTATGTTGTCTGTTAGCAGCTTGCATGTCAGATAATATGGTTTTATATCCGTACCTGCCTAGGGGAAGAGTGCTTGACTGAAGATTTTTTCCCACTCTATTTTTATGTATCATGTCTAAAACATTTCTGATAAAAAGCGTCTGTTCCTTTCAGAGATCTCAATAGTCATCAGAGATTTTCTTTTTAATAAGTAACATATTATTCATCACTGAGGTGGTGACCAAAAAAAAGTCCATCTCCCACGCAAGCAAATTTTATGAAAAGTGAATTTCATGCTTCTCACAAAACCCCACGTCAATTAAGGCCTTCTTACTACTTTCTCAGGCAAGGCTGTTCAGTAGTTTTCATTGCTTCCAGATTTAAAGTGTAACTAATTGTACAGTTTCCCTTGGATTCTCAGTTTGAGACTGACTCCAAATGGGCCAGAAGTCATCATCATCTGATGGCCACCCAATGTTTTGATTGCCATGGTCTTGGCCTTCAGACTTCAGAGGATTAACTGTCACACTTGTGTTAAATCCTTACCCCTAATAGTCCTCCAGCAGAAGTGCTAGTTGTGAGTACTCAAAGAAAGCAAGCTAATGTTTAATTTATGAATTAAATAAATCCTTCCTGTGGGAGACATGCTGCTAGATGGGTACTGAAAGACTTCTGCTTCCACTGCTGCTCTTTGGTTGAAAAAACAAGGCTTCCAGTACCTTTACATGGAAATGACTGTCCAAAAATTGCTGGCAGTGAATGCTGCTCCCCATGTACAGAAGGACTCTCAACAGAGCATCTGCAAAGACTGTGTGCTGACCAAGGCATTTCCTATTCTGGACCATCCCAATTCATGGGGATATCTCAAGGGCTAGAACACTTTTCTGAACATTATCAGGATTTATTTTCTTCATTTTTATTATATTCCAGAATATAGATGCTTGTGTAATTCCCTTTCTTCCAAAACTGAATGAGCCTGTATTTTAATCCAAAACAGGTGAAATAAATATAAACTTTTTTCAGCAGTACCCAGAATCTGTATTCCTCCCATCTTCATTCATTATTGCTGTTTCTCTGGCATCATGAAATTTTTATTAGCCTATTTATAACAAAGCATTTTCAACATGAGGGCTAACAACATTCATTTCCCCTGACCATTGCCTGAACACATACATACCTCTGGTTAGCAAAATTAGCTAGAAATCTGGGCTTGAATATGATCTGGCAGTGTCTGAGGACCTCTAAGTGCCCACACCCCTAGGTTGCTGGCAAAGGGGAAATTCTACCACTTCTTTGGTATGTCAAAAGAAAACTGGGATGCTGATGTGTAGGTGAGTTCAGAGAACAGCCCTGGCTCAACACACAGAGATGCAACAGGCAGCAGCACATCTGCTCTGTAGATATTTATGAGACAAGCACCAAGTCTGTTCTGGCTCAAGGGGCTTCTGTACTCTTCCAGAAGCAGAACTTCAGACATCTGAAGGAACGTAAAAATCTGAATTACTTTAGGTGTTTTTAGGTTTCTTCAGGGTGAAGCAAGAGTGGCAATGACTTTTTTTCTCTTTTTGCTTTTTTAATGACTACCATCTTACATGTACTTTCTGGCCTGGATATAAATGAGGTTTTGGGACTTAGGCCTAAATTTAAAAATTATTGAGTTAATACAATGAGCTGAGTATTTGCCAACATTGTTTAGCTTTCATCCAATGTTAACTGTCTTATGATTAGTCTGTTGAATACTTATACATGATTTATGTAATATTTATTAATTTTAATTTTACTTCCTATATTGAATAATTAATTAGATATAATACACAATTATTATGCATTATGTATGTATATCATTATTCTTGCTGTTGACCATTTTAAACTTAAAATATTTTACCCTCACTATATCTAGTCTCTTACTTGTTTTTCTCTGTTATGATGGAAAACATTTATTTTAGCATGTTTTCAGCAAGACCATCATCTTGCATCAGATTTTGAGTGTCTATTGATAATTTCCTTGTTTATTTTTAATTAATATTATCAGTCATTCAGCATATGACACTCAGAGTAAATGTTAAATCTCTGGCAGAAAAAAATCCGATTGGCACTTTATGTGCTGAAATAAAAAAGCACACAACAGTTGGTGGTGTTCAGGAAAAGGATTGCTTTGATGGGAAATGGAGCTTGATGATCAACTATCCTGATATTACAAGCTACTTGAGAGTCACTGGGCTTGTAACACTGACCTCAGAAAGCTGAAAAGAAAATACCTCCAACAGGTACTTTGTAGGGCCAGCAGCATCATCCTTGTTAAACCAGAGCACAGGACTCAAGTTGTCATTGCTCAGGATCAGCAGATGAGTTATGAGGTATACTTTGGCCTTTCCTGAAACAGATCATAGAATCATAGAATGGCTGGAAGGGACTTTAAAGATCATCTAGTTCCAAACCCTCTGCCATGGGCAGGGACACCTTCCATCAGACCAGGTTGTTCAAATATCATTAGTCTTTTTAATAGAACTTCATTTTTATTAAGAATCTAGCAGTATTATAATCTATCATTGTTATCAGCTAATGTAAGTAAATGTTATAAAGTCCACTCAATAACTATTATTCCTATTATGACCTGTAATTTTTTCAGGATATACAGTTAACAGTGAGGTACATCTATCATTGTCGTGGTAACAGGCAACCGGGGTGCCAGGAGAAGCTGT
>NW_009932411.1:22500-31312 GCF_000696875.1 Nestor notabilis | reverse complement strand
TCCCCGTCCTACCTGCTTTTTGTTTGTTCGGGTTTTTTTTTATTTTTAATTTTTTTTTTTTTCTTTAATTTGAAAATACTGCGCCGCTGGTGGGGTGTGATCCAGGAGTTCTGGAGCGCTCCCTTGAAATGTCAGAGATCAGCAGCCGTCAAGCGCCGGCCGGGAAGGGGTGTTCATTGATTCGAAGGGGAGGGAGGCGGCGGGGCGGTGGGAGCGTTGCCCCCACGCAGGAGCGGGTGCGGGCCGGTCGTTCTCGCCTCCTCAAGTCAACTACAGCACCTCGGTTCATTCAAAGCCCAGTTTGAATTGTTTGCGCCTGGAATTTGCAACGGGGAGTCAGGTACGGAGGTTGTAAAAGCCATTAGGAACTTGTAAAATTAGCAGCCCTTGCGCACTTGAGGGGAACGGCGTTAAGAGGAGAAGTTGCTGACTTCTGAATAGCGGGGCCACCAGAAGTTTTCCTCCTTGCGACACAGCCTGTCACAGCTGGAGGTTTTCTTTCATCCGGCTCCGCCAAGTTACCCTCTCTGTGAAGGGATGTTTCGCTGTGTAGTCTTTACGAAAGAAGATGCGTGTAGTTAGAAAAGGTGCGTGTGAAGAAACAACTTCCCACTGCAGCAGTCAATTCTAAGGAAACTTTTAATTTTGTGCTTCAAGAAACTTGATTACTTCTTGGATTACTTTTCTGCCTTGGTCTAGAAGGTATGGTAACACTGCCAGACGGTTGTGCAAAGCATTCTGCTTCCAAAATTGTTAAAAGTTAATACTACTGTGTCAGAAAATAATTGTATGATTATTTTACTTTATGATTGCAAATTATCTCAAAAAGGGACGTTTTGTGAAAATGCAAGAATTTTTAGACCTGTATGGCCACTGGCTTAAACTATGTAAATTATTGAACATAATGTTTCTTTTTAGTTTTTGTCTTTTTTTTTTCCTATTTTCCTTGCACTGAGTCTGCTCACACATGTAAATGCAAGTAGTGTTTCCAAAGAACTTTGTGTGGGGATCAGAAGTTAGAATAAGAGCTTCATGGCTAGGTATTTTTCTTTTCGGTAATTATATGCCACCAAGGTTATATCCATATGCCTTTACTGTTCAGCTGTCCAAAACCCACCCAAATGAAATCAGCTAGGTATCTAATCCTGCCTGTATTTGTTGTATTTACCTTAACAACCCATTTCCTAGACAATAGCCTAGGTTTAAAATTGGAAGCTGTAATGCATGGTAAGGGCCAAATCCTTTAAAAGACGTGCTCTGTTAGCTTCAGTTGATTGCTCACATCAATTGCAACTCCCACACATGCCGGAGCACCATGCAGTATGACTCTCTGTTAAACATTATAAATGATCATTGAAATCATGCAAAGAAAAAGCATACTAATATATTGCATTTAGAAGTAAGTGCTGAAGTTCCTTCCAAATACTTAGATTTCCTCTGAATCACCTGAGCTGGGGAACGTTCTGAGTGGCTTGTGGCACAGCTCTCTTGCCTTGCTAGTGAATTGCAGAGTTTAAGGTGTTCAGTCTTAGTGAAACGAAGGATGGGATGGCTTTCTTATATGAAAATGTAGTTAGTTCTGAATTTTCTAAACCAAATATTTGCCCTTAGGTAACTCTGCTTATTTTTTTCTGCTCCGTAATGAGGGAAATAGTCAGTCAGAAAAGTGATAATGGGTTTGTTCATGTTCCTGTATAAACTCTTAGTGTTCCTCTTCATAGGTTAATATAACAGTAGCATGCAGGAGTTCATACTCTGTCCCTTTTCCAAAAGGAGTCATCACTTGCATGCTGAAGTTTCTAATATTGACATGCTATGCTTTGATTTTAGCTCATAAATGTTTGTTTTAAAAGTGAATTAAAAACCAAGATATGCTGCTTAGACTGCCATTAGCCCCCACCCCCTCAAGATACCTAAATCCTTAGCAAAACTCTACCAAGTTTTAGTTTGATGACTGTATGCTTTGTTGCTTTATCAAAGTCTCTGAAACTGCAGCATGTGGACATGAGAAACTAAGTGTAGAGCAAGACCAAGAACTCTTAAATGATAGCTGTCCTTAGCAGAACTGAGGGGAAGGGGGAAGGAATGGGGGGAAGTGCCCAAAATACTGCAGAGTTCTGCACTTCCCTTAGTTCATGTTTCTGTTTTTTCCAGATTTGCTTCCAACTTTAAAGATTTTCTCACAAATACTAATATTGGTGACTATCCATGTGCTCTTTTTCTTTTTTTTTTTTTTCCCATTTGAGTAAAGTTGCCTAAGATTAGAACTTGATACACTGCAAATTTATTTAAAAAAAAACAAAAATAGAAGTTATATCCCTAATGATAAGGTAAATTTAAGATAAGAAGCCAAGGAGAAGACTGAGTAGCCTGAAGTCAATGGAAGTCCAATGTTGGACATAGGAGCCAGGATTTCAAACTTACACTGATACCTGTACCTGTGCACAGCTTCCAGCAGAAGCGACAGGAATGCAGAGGCATAATATGAAATTGTACTCACTGACCTAATTCAGTCAGGAAGGACTGTTAAACCCCAGTAATTAAAGAGGAATCACTAATCTCTCTGGCCCAACATAATAACGGGAAGGCAGGGCAGGTGACTCTTGTCTTTCGCCTGCCATGCTCCCAGTAACTGGAGAAGCTTAGATGCTGATCCTATGTGCATCACTTATACCAGCTGAGTATTTCTCAGGGTGGCTACTTTAAGTGAGCAAAGTGAGTTGATGTATTTTCAGTAGGTCCCATACACAGGAGTTGCAGTGGGGAGGCAAGCTTGTCATACACCTGTGACTTTCCACCTTGGCTCCTGGCTGCCAGTGCTCACTCCAGGAATGGTCTGGGTGCATGTTTTCTTATATGCACATGAATGACGCTTTTGTCACTTGTTACATGCACTTTACAATTTAAAAAAAAAAAAAAAAGCAATAATGTCCATCTTGGTGTTACCATAGAGGTTTTCCTTTCCTTTGTGGACCTTAATAACAAAAACATAGTCTGTCTGCCACTTCCACTGCATAGCAATGAAGAAATGTAAGCGAAGAATCAACCCATGGAGTTTTAAAACAATGCAAAACTTGTTTCTCATCATTAAAACTGGATAACTCCAAAATGTAGCCAAGAACATTTCCAGATAGATTTTATTTGAGCTTAGGTACATCTTACACTAACGTCACAATCTTGCAGAAAACAAGGAAATGGGTCCAGTCTGTATTTCAGCAACAGGGCATAATGAATTGTATGCTGTTCTGGCAGATCATTTTTGGCAACGGTTACTTAAAAAGTCCAGAGGATATCAAAAGTCATGGATCACAGCCTAATTGTGTGGCTCTTTGTCAGGAAAAACTTCCACTGAAGACCTGTGGGATTTTTTTTTTTCTTTTCCTCCTGTTTTATGTGCAAGAAGAGCTGGGTCCATAGTGAATTTTATTGTTTTTCAGTCAAGATTCACATATGTATTTGATTACATTTTGACCAGTCATTACTTTCTACTATTATTAAAAGTAATTGAATTAGACCAAAGAAAATATAGTAAAGTAGTAAAACATAGTGTAGCAATTTGGGAAAATGTTGTCATCCTTATAAGCGTATGGTGGGATGCGCTGCTGGCATTGTAGTGGGCTCCCTTGGCATTCCCATCCCATCCAACATACCCCACTTTCCTAGGAAGCATGAAATCACACAGAAAGAAAGGTTTGGGAATTATTTGCTTCCTCTCAGAATCCTTCCTCACCTGAAAAAAATAAGCAAGGGAGAGTAAGAGGCTGCACTGCTGGACAAACGCTGCTGGGTTAAATGCAGTTGCTACTTATCTTCAGGGTACTGGGAGTACATTGTGTCAGTTGAGGAATGGAAGGTAAGGGCTCTTACTCAGTTTTTCTGGGATTATGATTCTTTGGGAAGAGTTTTTAAATGCTTGCAACTCAATGCAAAAGTTAAAAGGGGAAAGATCTGTTCCTCACTGCTATTTTTTTCTGTAATCCAAAGATTATTTTTTTCCTACGGCTCGAAGGGAATAGCATTTAGAGACGAGTGTGAACTCCATCTGAGGCAAGATAGGCAGCCTCTGTCTTGTACGCTTGGTGGCAATTTTTAGACAGGAGGCTACTTTAAATGCCTTCCCTTCGTCCAAAGTAGCTGCAGGAGTTTTAGCGCCCTAGTGACTATTCAGTAAAAAGGACCTACTTCAGCTGGGAGAATCCTACTTTCAAGGTCAGCTGTGGGTGGTTGTCCCTATGTCTGTAATCTATACATAAACGTAACTACAACTTGGAGCCAACAAGAGTGTTCTTTGCTCCCCAAAGTTAAAAAGAATTATGTTAGCCACTTGAGGGTATGTTCTGATGCTTTGTTACTAAAAGCTCAACAACTTCTGCTTCACCCTTCTCTAAGACACACCTTCCTCCAGGCTTTAAGCTGGTGAACTGGAAGATATTGCTGGGGGTTTTGCAGGTTTTTTTGCACTGAGACGGTCACTACCAACACAGTGGAGTGACTGCAAAGGTAGGTCCTAGTCCTGAAAAGATACATGCATGTTCTTAGCCTTAATTATACCACTGCAAATTCATGGGGATAGGAGAGTACAGGTTTGGGACCTGCATGATGCATTCATGCTGCTTGTATAAATGCCCCAAAAGGCCATTTCAACTGCAGTTTCTGAAGAGCAGTCACACTGAAATTGGCACAATTTTTTTTTTAAACAGTGGGAACTGTTCACTTCTTTAGCTTAGTTTGAAGTGTATTTCATGTGAAGGATTTACACTTCTTGTGATCCCTGTTGCTCTTGTTTTCTCAGTAAAAGAGAAACTTGCTCTGTGATATAGATCTGATTCCTCATTGCACTGCTTGATTTTTTCATTAGTGTCAACTTGCTGGGAACAGTGGAGCAATTGCAATATAAAGCTGGAATTGTCCATAGTGAGTTGGGTCCAAAACATTTACAAAAGCAGAGTGAGTTAACTGAAACTTGTAGCGTGGAGAAACTTGCTAATTCATTTCAATTATAGTAATTTTTTAGGACTTATTTTTAGGTTTACCGAAGTGAAAAAAATAAATTGAACGGTTCTCTAGTATGCTTATTCAGGTTGATAATGTCCTTTAATGATCTATAAGAGCTTGAACAGTTTGAAGGGAAATTAGGAAGCAACTCTGTGATCATAAAGCCAGATTATTGAAACCTCCTATAATTTGGATGAATTAACTACTGACATATTGTTGGGATACTCTGCAATAACGATTCTAGACATAGAGGGATCCTTTTATGTTTTTTCTATTGCATATTTAGATACGCTGTGCATTCTATGCTTTTAAGATCATCTCTATATGGATACAGAAAGTACAGTTTTGCATCTGCTGCTTGCCTTCTCACGAGCGAGAGCCCTGGAAGAGCTCTATTTGGCCACTTGAGAATGTGCTGTGTTCTTAGATTGAGTGCCTTAATTTACACACCTCACCTTGGTTTAGTCAGTTTATTTATAAGATGGAAATGTGTGCATTTTCTTTGTCATGGTGAATTTATTCCACTTTTCTGCTTGATTTTTAGTGAATAAAGGTGACAGAGTTTAATGAGTTAATAAAATGTGGCCTTAATTAGGAAAATTGCCTTCATATTTTTCTCAGCTTGTGGAAACAGTTTATAATGACTCTGGTTACAATTCAAAAACTTGAAGGAAAAACCTTTTCATGTTTGCAATGATATCAAGTCCAGTAATTTGCACACAAAGTCAATAAAAGAACAGATTTTTTCTTATATCCTTTAATAATGAATTGTTACATGAATATAGCTCAAACACAGTAGAATATTAAGTAGAATGCATATGGAAAATATGCACGTGCATGAAAGATGCACTTTTCATCATTTGTTAGTGCTTTGAAAAAGAACTCCCAAAGAAGTGAGAATTACGTAGGATCTTTTGAGACAACTTTTCTTACATCCTCACAATTGTTCACTAACATGGAAGTTAATTTTACATATGCCAGACGTATAAATGTTTCACATCTGCACTGTTAGCAGAGTTCTTAATCTTGTGTGTTGAATTACAGTGCTTCCTTCATTTTGCAGACAGGAGCTCTCCATTGAAATTTCACTGTATGCTCATAATTGTATTGTCAATTCGTGCAGTTAACCAGAATTTACACTAGGCAGGAATAGAGAAACAACTGAATAAACTAAGCATCTCCTGTGACTCTGTAGCAAATGCTGAATATGGAATTAGTGTGGAGGGAGAAAAATTGATCCACTTAGTTTTCACCTTTTTTTTTAATTGTTTTAATGCAGTCCTTTGAAATACCTGGAGAGTTTTCCTTAAAACAGAAATGGACAGACAATGAAGTGCTTATTATGACTCTCAGTTTTTAGCTTTCAGAAAAGACCACCCCTCATCCCTGTAGTTATTATTTACACTGAGCTGTGTGATGAGGTGGAAATTAAAAATAGAATTAAAATGATTCTAAAGTAGAGTCATTCACAGAGTCTAGCATATTAAATTACAATAATGAAGCTAATTATCAGCCGCTTGCTGAGATATTGGATGCTTTTAATTAAAACTAGTTTGTAGGATTCTAGCAGTTTTCTTCAAGTATTTCCACTGGTTGTACAATACTTACCACCTTTCACCCGTGTTTAACAGCCTTCCTGGTGTGTGTTCCGTCATATATAGCACATTTGTATGTGAAGTTAAAAGTCCATTATGAAAAAGAAAAAAAAAGAAAAGAGGGAAAAAAAGGTCTTGTGTTTAAAAGGAAACTAAATGTTAAATACTTTTGCAAGGGTGTCTTTATTCATCTCCTGTCTTGGTTGTTGGTTCAAACTCATTGATTTCAGTGGATGCAAAAGACTTGGTATTACTAGGTCAAGATTGTCTGGTGCAATTAGAAATGAAGCTGTATTATCATTCTGTAGGTAGATGCAACTCCCAGCTTAAAATCAAAAAGACGGCTGACCCATACTTATCACTCCTAACCTGTTGTTAATGCGCAAAGTCTCCTGTCATGTATGTTAAGGGGTATAGATATTCAACTGTACTGTATTTTTCAGGCTGCAGCCTGGTTTTGCTTTATTAATTTATTTATTGAACTTCTCTTTGTATGTCATGGGTGATTGAATCTAGGACCCATTTTAGGAGCTTTGCTTCAGTTTAGGTGGTAAAGTGGGTTGAGGTTTTATGGTTTTGGTTGTTGGTTCGGATTTTTAGTTTTCTAAGGCTGCAGTCTATGTGATGAGGACCAATAGGACATGTCAAAGACCACAAAGAGGAGATGTGCTCACACAGGAGCACTTATTTAGAGGCAGGTGCTCCAATGACCTGTCTCAGTGGTCCCTTTTCCTTCTGTAGAGTTGCTTGCACAAGCAGGGGGTTGCAAAATCAGCCCTTTCCCCGTGTGGAAGCAAGGCTGGGGTTTGCTTCTCTGCTTGTTTGTTTTATTGCAGTTAACCCAGAGCCACTGATGCTGAGGAACACGTGTTCGCCTCTGTTTTTGTATTTCCAAACACACCTGCAAAATAGCAGGTTTCTTCTATCCCCAGTTCAGACTTTGTGAGTGCTCATATTTTCTGCTCTGAGGCTTCCTGAAATGTGTACCTGCCCCTGTAGGGTGCATGCAAGACAAGTGTTCTTTCCGGGACCTTTCTGTTTGCTCTTCAAGGCTACACCTACAAGTAGTAAGGAAACATGCAGCTGAACATGATGTCTGTTTGTGAACTTCTTGCAGCACCAGAAGAATAGCTGTCTGTAGATGGAAGGACAACTCTAAGTTTAGGTGTGCTGATGTAAGTCCAAGGGGGCTCCACAAATGTTAAAATTTGTGATTTAATTTCCATACGAAAAGTGAGGTCCCATTGTGCTGAGTGTGAAGCACATGCTGTCCAGAGAAATTGGTACACATGTAGTTTGGGAAACAAAGAAGAAAACAAAATATCTAGTCTTTGGATTAGGTCATTCCACTGAATTATATTGACGGCCCAATCTTGTGATCTTTAATATCCTAAGAGAGCAGGGTCTGTAGGACTGACATGCTTACACATTTGTTTGAATTGATAAAACACTGTATAAATGCTAAGCATTCATTTTCTTGACAACGAGGTTTACTTTTGAATTTGCATTGTAAAATGGGAGATGAAATAATAAGCCAGGACTTGCAAATAATTAATTTGCTGTATTCTGAAAGATAAGAAAATCTTGACCTCGCAGTGACTTCTTCCTACTTACACCCAGAATCCTAAGAGGTCCCATATCCACTTCTGGTTGCAGATGACACCAGGTATAAATGGAGGAATACCTCAGTGATTCACAGGGCATATATGATATATTCTTAAGACATAGTGCAAGTTATATTGTAGAGAGAGTAGCAAGGAGGCAAATCAGACACATGTAAATTTTCTTCGGACTCTTGATGGTGGCCTGGGCAAATGCTAACTTGCTTAAAATCCTAAATTTTTGTGTGAGAATGGTCAGTCAGTTAGATGGTGCCTTATTTAAAACAAAATCAATACAGACTTTTTTGTGTGTGTGTTGATTATTGATTAGCTTAAGATTGCAACATTTGATTCTTTTTCCAAAGCATTGTGATAGGTTCATCTGTGAATCTGGTATTGGAGTCTGAAGATGAAAACACACGTGTTAGAGTTCTGCATCTGAAAAGACCTGAAGAAATAGTTTTTTCTATTTTTGAAAGGAGCTTTGTAGCATTTTCAATAAGGGACCAAACCAAACTTTGAAGAGATTTGGATTCCTAAATAGAAGAAATATCTATTAACACCTAAGTGCTGATCCCTTTCTTACTATAAATGAGACCTACACACGTTCAGCATTTGAGA
>NW_009932411.1:0-17500 GCF_000696875.1 Nestor notabilis | reverse complement strand
AACCCTGTGTCACACAGACATTCCCACTTCTGGGAATCCAGGCATGGCTGGCTCCTAGAGGAACTGAAATACCGTGTGACTAGCACAGAGTTCATACTTTTTATTTTTCTCCTGAAAGCGATATTTCATGAGACAAGCAGTTACAGTTCTGAAATGAGGAGAGAGCTGACATACATTTAACCAAACAGTATCCGGCACCCGTACAAGAGAGTCAGAAAACACAGATAATATCTCACTTAACAAGCAGTATTTTTCCTGCCCTTTTTTTTTCTTTTTTTCTCTTCTTTTTTTTTTCTCAGTTCTAGGGCATAACAGTTAAGGAAGGTGAAAAAAAAAAAAAAAAAAGTACAAATGTTTCCACATCTAAAATACAAAGATCCCCTAGTACCTACCAGATAGTGCTGCACTCTGCTACAGCAGGAAGAGGAGTTTTGCATTTAATGTTCTTGTTAGGTCTTAGGAAGGTAAAAATGAGTGTATCCTGGGCTGGTATCTCCTACCTGAGAGCCTGGCTTCTGTCCCAGAGCAACTCTCTTCTCATCACTGGAGGTTTGAGGTTCTACTAGTAAAACCAGGGTGTGAATTGGGTTGTGATTCTCATCCAGAAAAATGTCTATCTTACTTTTCTTACATCTTGTTGGGGTAATTCAGTCTGGAGAAGAGAAGGGTCAGGGGAGACCTTATAGTAGTCTTCCAATACCTAGAAAGGGCCTACAAGAAATCTGGAGAGGGACTTTTTACAGGGACATGTAGTGACAGGACAAGGGGGAATAACCTTAAACTGAAACAGGGTGGATTTATATTAGATGTTAGGAAGAGGTTCTTTACTATGAGGGTGGTGAAGCACTGGCACAGATTTCCCAGAGAGGTTGTGGCTGCCCTGCATCCCTGGCTGTGTTCAAGGCCAGGTTGGACAGAGCTTGGAGCAATCTGGTCTAGTGTGAGGCATCCCTGCCTGTGGCAGGGGGGTTGAAACTAGATGATCTTTAAGGTCCTGTCCAACCCAAACCATTCTATGATTCTATGATAACTTCTCCAGTGAATCTAGCATTTCCTCAGGAAACAACCTGTACGTATTAAACCCAACTTCAGTTTGTGAAAGCACGGAGAATGAGATTTTATTAAGAAATCCCTTGTTGGCTTCCTTTTTAATAGTTGTAGCTGCAGCAGCACCATCCTGGCATGAACCTAATTGGCACTTTGCTCCCTTCCGCTCTTTCCTCATTTCTTTAACTATATTGCTGGGGTAGAGATAAGGAAACTCAAGTAGAGTGAAGCTGAGGATCTTACAAGGCACCGTTGATGGGTTAGACACTTTCAGAGCTTCAGGATAAATTGGGGGAATGTATGATACAGCCTATAGTTGATCTCCATTTATGACTTAACCAAGGGTGCTAACAGCAGTGCCGGAAACAGAACCTCAACTCTACAGCTCTCTTGTCTTTTCAGTTTGATGTGTCAGGTGGCTCTTTGTTAAAAATAAAATAAAATAGAGACACCTCCCTGCCCCAAGATTAGATTTCATTGTTTATGCTTCACTTCTTCTTTTGAGCAAAATTATAAAATGAAAATGGAATAAATCTATGGCCCTTTTCTCTGTTACATGACATTTTAATAATTTACCCCAATACTTGCCACTATGTAGGTTTTTTCAGCTCCATCCATTCAACCAGTTTTTGTTCTGGACATGCCTGTTAAAAATTAAATATGAAACTGTTCCCTCCTTTCTCCTACCTCCTTTCTATTTCTAAATTCATTGGCAAAAGGATGTTACTGAGATTGCATATCTATAAGATTACCATGCAGTAGTGAACTTATCACGGTGTAACAATTTAGACATAATTAAGGCATGAAATACAAATATCACTCTCTAGAATCCAAGACACAGAACTCAACAAATGTATGTACTCTAAATCCACTATTTTCACTCTGCATTTTTGCGTGCAGGGATTTCTCGATCATGTGTAACAGGAGGAAATCAAATGATAAGAAATGAGGCATTAAAGCCAAGTTTACTAAATTTTCTTAACTGCAGGCTCCTGCAAAAAAGGAAGCATACCAGATCTCTGGCTTCTGCCCCACCAAGTCCATGAGGCTATTCTGATTCATGCCCCCTGGGCAAATGGCTATTAGTTTAACAAGTAGAAGACTGATATTTGGTTAGTGAACTAAAAAGTTCACCACAAACTGCAAATGTACTGATCTACTAACAGGTTTCTGTTCTGAAAGGAAGGTATGACTTATCTTAAAAGCATCTTACTTAGCCTGCTTATTGTAGGATGCCTAGTTACATACCAAGAAACTTTTGATTTATTTTGCTATCTGTTATCTCATAGGTCTGAGATAAAAGAAAAAAAGCTTTCAGGTTTTTAGGGAAAGTGCTCTTCTGAATCCAGACTAAGCCAAAGCATCAACTTCCTTTATTCTAACTGGGAGCACAAGTTGAACCTTGGAAGATGCAAGTGGCTTTTAATTACTTTTTAACAGATTTCCTTAACCTACATGTAGTGTCAAGAGAGCTGATTCTGACCAGACTGCCTCTTGCCGTCCAATTAAACTGCTGGGGTTTTTTGTTTTGCTTTTGTTTTGGGGGGGATGGGGGAAAAATGTTGAAAAAGCTGAAATATTTCAGCTGTATCTCCTTGCCCATGCATTCATCTGTAAGAGATACCTCAGCTTGGCAGTATGGGACTTGAATTTGAAAGTTGCTGGCAGCTGTTTAAGTTCCTTATATCCCATAAAAATAGTGCAGAAAAATACAGGAATAACTAAATAAAGAGCTAACGAGGGAATGGCAAAATCTGTTTTAATGAACTCCTGCTTTTACTTTCATCTGCTGTAAAATTCATAGTCCTTCTTTTCCATTTGCACAATCCACCTTTGCTCCTGCACTCACATCCAGCAGGTGTGATTTTGACCATTTAAGAGTACTCCACTGAAGCTGCAGATGACACTAGGAAATTGTCTAGTCAGTCCTTCTGCCAGTGCACGAGTGTTCCTTTGTTATCCTTGAGTCCTCCAGCTGCACCTTTAGATGGTTCACCTGATGCCATTCCCACCACTCCTGCTCAGAAGTTATTCCACAGCCTGGTAGAAACATCACTGAGAAACTCAGCCCCCCACTCATTTTGTTCATTTAAACCTAGACTGTGCAAACAACCCAACCCAGCTAATCTGGATGATGACCTAAACCTACCTGGCATTTCTCCCACATCATGACCAGTACAGATCCTAAAGAATGATGCTTTGCTCCATCCAGGAGGTTGGGAGAAAAAGGTTTTCTTCTTTCAAGTCAAATCCATAACTGCAATCACCAGACTATTATCACTTAAGTGAGCTGTATTTGTTTTAATTTTTCCTTTTCTGAGACATGATTTCAGAATTAATGAATGTTTGTGTGTTAATGAGGGAATTCTCATTAGAAAAAAAACCCACTAATTTGCTAGGCCTTTGTGCCATGAAATTACAGTCCTTGCTGGTGTGCTGATTGCCATGGGATGTCTAATAGATTGTATTTGTCTCCATTTTGGAGACAGAGGTTTTATGTGAACATTACTGAGTTCAAATCCTGCACTGGGCCTATTTCATTCTTTGCTATTAATGCAAAGACCAGCCTTTTAGTAATAGTCGATGAAACTAATCACTTAGACAATTCTTTTGGTAGTTGTTTCCAAGCCATGCTTTTGTTACAGATGTGTGAAGATATCTTAAAAGAAGCTCTGCAAGATAGGGATAGTACTGTGGGTACAACATGTACACTGTGACTGAGAGCTAATCCAAGAACGAGCCCTCACCATTTCTGGAAGTGCAATGCTTAGCAAGATTTGTTTTCCTTATTGTCATGCATTCAGCACTAAATCAGTTCTGTAATACTTCTACTAAAGCTCCAGGCTGTTTTCTTCTGCTAAACCTTGTGTACAGAAGATACTGCGGCGTTTTTCCTCTTTGCCAATAAGAGACCATAAAACCCTTGAAGTCATGTTTTGACTGACTTCTAATTGTACATGTTTTAGGAAGTCCCAGGAGCTATGGGCACTTAATTACTTGTAGGCAGAAGGACCAGCCAAAGCTTGATCTGTGGGTATTAGTGAAACTTGCAGAAGATGCAGTTGAATTTTTAGTTGGAAATATTATATTTGGGGAGGGGGGGGAGGGAGGGGTGGAAGTAGTTCTGTTAAAGCCCCAGAATACTTGTTGGTTAGACTTTGCTATGTCATTGAAGCAAATCTGGATGTGCTCTCAAGGAGTATTTGTGGAAGAAAGAAGAGTTTCTACAGAAGATGACCATTTGATAACCTTTGTAATCTGCCAGTTTATGTTGGCTAAACTGGATCTTTTGAGCACAGCAGCTCATGTGTGTTACAAAATATCCAAAGTGGTAAGACTGATAACTGCGTATCCAGACTTCAGTAAATTTGGAGGAGATGTTCAAGGCCAGGTTGGCTGGGGTCTTGGGTGACATGTTTTAGCGTGTGATGTCCCTTTCCATGGCAGGGATGTTGGAACTAGATGATCTTATGGTCCTTTCCAACCCTAACCATTCTACGATTCTGTGTCGGCCATGCATTTTTTTCACAGATATAATTCTCCTGTGTTCTAAAGAAATTTTATCTGCAGGACAGCAAGTTTTGGTCCATTCTTATGTCACACTTTCAATAGTGCTTAGGTCTTTTTGCTAAGTTGTTTGGTTTGTGGTTCCTCTTATGGTATTATTTTGAACTAAGACTACTCTGACTGATGCTACTTTCTTCACTAATAGGAAAGGAAAGTCCTCCAATTAGTGATGTGCCAGATGATGCAGATGAACCTATGCCTGTACCAGAGGACCTTTCAACTAGTACTGGAGGACAACAGAGTGCCAAGAATGAGAGATTCTTGGGTAAGATGACTAGTCCAATCTGATAAGAAATATTAATACATAATATAATATGCCAATAATGTTAAAACACTATATAATAAGCTGGTATAAAAGCAGATCTTGTGCCTTTTCATCTTGTTCGCCACAGGATTACTCAGATGCTTAGTGTTTTTTGTGCAACCTTTTCATTGGGATAGGCTTTTGAATGACAGCAAGCATTTTCATCCACAGAGAAGTTATAAAGATCCTAGTATTTATCTTATTTCTAAAGCATCACTGATTGCATGAAACTCTCCCCAGGAAAGATTGTTTTCATTCTGCATAGGAAATTGAATTAAATATGTGGTTCCTGGTCAAAATTATCTGAACTCAGATTTGATAAAAATTCAGTGTGAACTCTCAGGTATTTTTATTATTATTTTTAATTTGAACGCCATTTTGAATGTTATCTACTATTCAGATTTCTCTATAAATGCCTATTAGCATGCACATATGGTTTATATGTTTCAGATTCAATGTTGGATCTTCATTTACTTATGAGTTTTTAACTGGCAGAACATTACAAAACACTTGAATTTTGTTCTTCTAGGTAAAAGTCCACAATTGATAAAGTTGGTTGGATAAAAATAAATCATTGTCTAGAGATGATTTTACAAATCTTCTCTACAGAGAAGATCCAGACATGGTCTTCTTAAGGATCGCAGGCTCCACACAAAGGACTAGAAATACTGCTGACTATTCTGTACACCAGCTCACATGTAGTCCACTAAAAAAACTAAATGATAATACTTGAACACTATGCTTTTTTCCTAGTAATAAGAAGAAAAAAAAAAAAGGAAAAAAAGCACAGTGACTCCCAGAATACTGTGATTGATACCCTATATGATAAAAATATTTCAAGAGAGGAGTAATTATCAAAATATGTTTGTTTATCCACAAATAAAAGTTTTGCTCATGTATTTTACATTTCTGCACTAAGGGTCAGGGTGGAAGACTGCTTACAGAAAGATTGCAAGTGCCTTTACATGTTTATTTTCTAAAGAAGTTTGATAAAGGACAGTAGGTGGAAAGGGAGGGCACAGAAGACAAAATAATCAAAGTCAAGGTAGTACAGCAGAATGGTGTTAGCATTCGCAGTAGACCCTATTCCCAGACTCCAGGACTAGCTGTTAGAGAATGCAGCACCTTGTGCAACTTCACTTTATTTACCACTTGATCCCCTCATCAAAAATGTGAGCGTAAAGTTCTGCTCCTGCATGCGTATTGACATACCTTATGAATAAATTGATTTTTAAAAATGTTTTTTAACATCTGATCACTTACCTAGTGCTTTGTTTCTCAGTTCAAAGCTCTTTGGACAAAATCTTGCTTTTACTGCTTGTGTATCAACTCAGTAAAATGAGTTAAGCCTCCTTTCTCCCAAAGTCACTAAACCCTACAAAATATTTAACCCTTGTTTTAAAATATAATAATAATTACAAAAAAAATAAAAATCCTTTGTTTAAACCCAAACACTAAATTTACTTCAGCTTGCAAATATCACACAGAACCAGCAAAGATGAAATTTATATTTGCTGATGATGTAATGATTCTCCCAGCAGTTCAACTATATATCAAATATATATATAATAAACACATATTAGAAGTTACTGCAATAAAAGAAGAAAATATTACCGTTGGTGTCCAAAATATGACAAATTCCATCTATTGTTCTCATTACTTTTATGTTGTCCTTTCAGGAATACCTTAGATTTTCCATGTCCTGACTTCAACATTTTTTCTACTGTCAATTTCTTTACCTATAGCTCTTTGGTTTTGAAGGGTCACATCTTGTAGTGAGACATTTACCATAGTCAACAGAAACAAAAACACTTCACAGTACTCTGTTTTCTGGTTGATCTTAAATTTAGCTGTCAACCTCAGTGCTTGCAATGTTTGTCTTTTCTGTAAAGCTGCATACACTTTCACCTCTTCTACTGCTCCTTTTTCTAGCCCTAAACTAACTTTTTGAAAACAACATACTGAAAAAAATGAATTCTTCTTCTTTACAAAAAGGGCCTGAACACATGCCCCAAACATATTAGGAGCTATATGATTGCTATGTACATTCTGGATCATCATTAAAAGAAAATCTCTCAGGAATAAACCAATGCCTTAGGGGTGGCATTTGGGCTATATGATCCCATAGATGTATTAGGGATGAATTGGACTGTCTTTCTATGTAGACAGTGGCATGGCAACATAAACAGGTTTGTTGTTCAGTGCAATACTGTGATCTCCTAAGATTTAACTCATAAAATCTGCTTCTGTGATCTCTTTATCACCAAACTTAGGTAAAAAAGGATGATCTGAAAAGCTAGTTTGAAGAACAGTAGATAGGCAGGAGAGTACTGTAAAGACCAACTCGTATTATATGTATCTCATAGCTGGGAGATAGACCATAGCCTCTGATAACTGACAGGCGATGCACATGAACAGATATGACCAGGCAACAGCCTTTCTCTATATGACTTTTCTAATGTCCCATCTGCTTCCTTCATCAAAAAGAAGTCCTCTATGCACTTTGCTGTATTTCAAAATGACATACAGTGCATTCCACTTAACCTGTAATGCCCTGAGAGATCAGCTGTCCATATAGCAAGCACTGAGAAAGAGTAATTTGAGTCAGACATCTATGGAAGAGGGTCACTAGGCTCTGGAGGATTTCTTTGTACATGCCTGGTGTTATAGAGGTAACAATGGAAATTACAGGTTTGTTAAATGAAAACAGTAAGTATTTTCCTCATCTTACTAAAATTAGGTGAGAAATCTGTTGTTAATTTTAATCAGCTTGCGAAATAGACATGTTTGAATGAACATTTGCTTGGAGTTGTAGTAACACTTCACAAAACTTTTAACCCTGTAGTCAGAGTTTATTACCCTTTTTCATCAGTTTAGCATTTTAAAGGTCAAGGATTAAGAGAAATGAGCTATTTTTAGAAACGAAAGATAGGCTCTAGCTCCTTTATGTGTCTTCAGAAAAATTCTTTTCTTGCATCTTCCAACCTGAAGAGTGAGGCTTGTATGTGGTGCTATAGACCTGATAGAGAGAACCATTTGAAACATCTCTTCTGCTCTAAGAATGAAGATGTAGTAGAAACTTCAGAAGTTAAAGTACTCAATTCACTTTCCAGATTTTCTTGGGTGCCATCAGATTTTGAGTGTATTGCTTAAAACTACTAGAGAGGGTGCAAATGTCATAAGGGAGGTATCCAGAGGTTCATGAAATGTATACTTTGTTTTATTTCTTCAGACAGACACCCAAGACACGGGTTGCTTCTGACCAATGCAAAAACGATAGTGTGTGTAAAAAAGGTCATCTGTGGAAGTAAAGTCATCAAAAGTTTCTAGTAATAACCCAAAGCAGCTCAACAAAGCAGAAACATATTAAAAGACATGTTCTGGTCACTGCTATGTCTCTTCATTTCCTTGATGAGCTTGCTATGTTTTTAATGTTGTAACTCCCAGAATGCCACTGTATGTTGAGCAGCTTCTTCCTGCAAGCTTCATTTCTGCTGTTTCTGTGCTTCTTCCTTCCTTGTCATCTTCTTCACCCTAAATTTCCTTCTCAGGCTGATCTGGCACCTAAAAATTTTTTACTGTTTTATCTTCTTACTCTGCATACCCACCTGCTCTACAGTTAATTTTTCTAGAAAACACAGGGAATATTTTCAGACAAGCTAATTTCTCACAGCTCTTCAAGGCACTAGAGGCTCTCTTTTACCATGTCTTCTAAATATCCTTTTGAAATTATGATCCAACTTATTTAAAAGTATACATCCCATCTAAATTTCCGTTAGGAATTGGTGCTTTGCAGCCTGTTTTGGACAGGCAGCCATATTTCCCATGCTAACCTATAACATAAGAGCTGATTTGAAATATCTTCTGCTGATTCTTACTGTCTCTGTTCAAGTTTCAGGTTAAATGTTGCGTGCACCTTTTGTGGATAATCAGTACTGAACATCCTGTATGTGGTAGACAGTTGCAATTTAGGGCTCTTTCTGCCCTGGGACTAATTCAAGCCATGTGTGGGAAACTAATGATTCAGTGAGCTGTAGGCCAGACCCTGCTTCATGAAGAAAAAGCCATTTGCTGCAGTGGCAGTATTTGCCTAGAAAGGCAATCTGTACCTTCCTTTATCCATAACTGCTTGTGCTGTAGCTGGCCATCAATGGGTAAAAACCATTGATGCCATCTCACAGTGTTACTTGCCTCAGAAAGAGGCTGTGGGCTCACCATTTCTGCACAGGCAGCTGTCAGATGCTGAAGACGACTTTCAACGCAAAAGTCAAGGGTTTCTCACTGAAAAAAGTGATCATCACCATAGTCACAGATTACAGTCTGGACCTGGAATATGCAACGTGTATAGGTATTCTTTCTGAGAGAAGAGGTAGGGAGAACTCATCTCACAAAATTGGGTTGAAACTCTTGAACAACTGACAGAAGATGCCTAAAGTAACAACTCAAGGTGATCCTAGACATCAATAGAAGACAGATGAAATTTATATGAAGTTAGAAACTCATAATTTGTTTAAAACAAAGGACACTAGTATAGAAAGAGACATTAAAAGGTAAGAGCTTTTTGGCATTTTCTCTAGTGGAAAATGTCAAGTGACTGGTGTTGCCCTCCTCCCACAACCCAGTTACTGAAGCAGAAGCCTGTGAAGTTGTAGAGCCTCAGTGCCTGGCATCACTGGCATTGCCTTTGCATCCTGGGGATGCCATGGGCAGTCAGAGGTGGTAACCTGCACAAGCAACTAGTTTCTGGTGCAGGCAAGTGTCCTCACTGAGCATCTTCCGTGCTTTATTTCCTTAAAAGGAGCTCAACCATTTGAGAACATGGACAGGAGCATTGCTGAGGGGCCACCAGGCCAACCACTGCAGTTTGCCATTACATAAATCCATTGCAACTCACACATAGCTGGGTGGAGGCAGAGTAAGAGTGTGGAAAGGCTGCAGACAGAGGGGAGAAGGGAGAAAGCCAGAAGGGGAAGTGCCCCACCCCAGCTTGCAAAATCAGTCCTGTTGCTCAGACAGGTCCAGCTTGCTGCTGCCCTGGTGTTTCTCAAGGGCAGGGAAAGGGACTGAGGAAAAAGACTGACAGAGCTAAACATCTTTGCGTGCTCCTTCTGTAGGAGCTCATTCACTGTGAAGGCAATGTGTTGTGTATGAGTAGGATGCATGTGTAGCATGTGTACACGTGGACACGTAATCATTCAGAGAACTAAAGTAAAGTGGAGGGCTCTGTAATGTGCTTTGTTTGCTCAGGTTTCAGACGGGCATCTCTGCTGCTCAGAGGTATGAAAGTGTGTAGGAGCTGACGAGCTGTTGTAAATTATTGCTGTTAGTTGCTGTCTCACCTGATGTAGCCCTACCGGCTCTGAGAGCAGAGAGAAAATTTGTTTCAAGATGGTTTGGGGAATCATCTTTAATCATCCACAATGAAACACGGCTTGAAAGCCCTACTAAGGAGGCTTCTGAAGGAATTGAAAGACTTGTAACTAAATATTTTAGGAACTTTTAGAAATAGGGAAGTTGGGAATCTCCCGTCTTGTTGGTCCAAAGCCCCTGTTTCTAGTCCCAAAATAAGGACTGATATTGCATGCTCTGAGACCCAGCCAGTATGACTTATCTGTTCTTAAGAGGAACACAGGAGATATTTTTGTCAGGATTATTTTCATTTTGTATGCAAAACTTTTCTGGGAATTTTTATAAAAAAAGATGGGGTTGGTTTAGCGGGAGAAGGCATGTGACAAATTTCATGAATGCCCTTATGTATGCTGTGTGTGATATACAGTATATACCAGCCTTCAAAGGTATGCTTTGCATGTGCACAGTGTGAAAGCATGTCCTGGAGTGAAATGCAGAGGATGCAGGTATGCAGGGCCGTTGGGAAGCTGAGGAATTAGCCACACTCCCGGAGACAAGCTCTGCTCAATGCAATGACTCAGGACTTAAAAAAAGTGCACGAATTTTCCCAAGGCCAGTGGGAAACAGCCTTCTTTTGAAAGGCAAATTCCTTTAAAAACGCTTGCTGCATTTTCAAAGCTAACTTGCAAGTACTTTCTCAAAGGAAGGGTAAGCCAGTTTGGAAAGGAGAGCTGCCACAGTCCCAGCACAGGCTGCACTGTGTTAGCACAGTTAACTCAGCCCACAAAAAGCCAGGGCAGAACCACTGTGTAAGCAGGCATGTAAAAATTTATCTTCTGATGCAATTGAAATGTGATAAGGTCAAAACCTGGAGAGCAGAATTAATCCTAAAAGACTATTGTACTTTTGCAGTGATTTCTATTTAGTTTTGTGAGGAATTTTTTTACTCCTGGCCTATTTGGTAGAAGTATGGTTTCTGTTGCCACTGTGTGGCAACATGATGTTGCAGTGAGTGTTTTTTTCTCTTATTTCTCCAGCACTGTGTAGCTTGTGGAGCTTTCATGCGCACCTGCTGGGTACTGCTATGTTTTCAGAGGGAAACATCAGTGCAAAAGCCAGGGAAAGTTTGGGAGCTGTGCAAGTTTTGTTTCTTCAGAGTTGAGAAAGCAGCAAGTGTTGTTTGAATTGGAGAGATGCAGTGTGTTTGGCTGTGTGGCTTTTAGGTACGGATACTGAGCCTGCTGATCTAATCTGCAGTTAGAGTAAGTTGTCTTTATCTGAGCAGAAGAGATGTGGCTCAGAGATAAGCCCCATTCTAGCTCGGGAGTTAAAATTATCTAGCAGGATCTCAGCTGTGGCTGCAGCAGAACTCAGAAATACGGGGCTCTGGCTGGAAGGGGGGCATATTCTAAGTTGGGGAACACCTCTATAACTGCAGCTTGCTAAACCTCAGGCTATTTTAAGGGAATGACTCTGCATCAAAACGTTGGATGGACCTCTGAACACCAGCCATCCCTTTTTTCTGTATTATTTCCTACTTGCTTTTTGTTGTAGGCTTGCTTTTTCTCTTGAGCAAGTTCTCGTTCAACCCTAGTGGTCTTCAGGAGTGTATGCTGAGTGAAAATATTAACTGGTGGACTGAGGTGCAGTACAGGGATCACCTACCTCTACAAACACCCCATTTTTGGCACATGCTGCTGTTTAGATTTTGTTCAGCCTCTCCTCACATTTCTGTAATTTCAACTCCCACTATGGTGCCTCCTCCCTGGGAGAGAAGAGGTTTCTGGCTGTACAGGAATTGCAGTGATGTTCTTCCGTCAGGTGTGAGCTTCTCAGGCTCTGTCCATTTGCAAAATATGCATTATGACTGTGGCTGCATCCCCAGATTAGAGGTTTGCAGGGAAGGGTTTACAGCATGGTCGTGCCCTTTATACTAAAGAGCAGAGGATAGAAGGAGCTTATTTTTGGAGCTCTAGTCCTGAAGCCAGAAGCAAGCAGGGCTGATCCAAAAAGATCCATGCTTTACTCTGGTTTTCACCTTCCATTTCCCCTATTTCTCCTCCCTCAATACAGTCCAAACTTATCTCATTTGAGAAGCATAAGAAATGTGGCAAAAGTGGAGAAATGTGACAGAATTAATTGACTTCCACTCTTCCAAGCCGCATATCAGAGTTGGGGGGGGGAGGGCGGGGAAGAGGAGAGTCTGAAGAGTAAGGAGAACTTTCACATAAACCAGGTTTTTTTTACTCTGGAAATGTTACTTCTGAGGAAGTGGTTCTTACCAACCAGAGTTTTCAGTAACTTCTAGATTATTTTATGGAACAATGTAAGAACTTGCCTGCTGCCTGACCCTTCCTTAAAAAAAAAAAAAACACCAAACCAATTGAGAGCTTTAAAAGGAATTGATAATTCCTTCATATAGCAGAGTGTATCTGCACATGATTTTGCTCTCCCTGCTGATTAAGCAACGTAACAGAAAAGTTTAATGCAAGGGAAAGGTGGGTTTTGACTAAAGTTGGTGACACTTTCAGCTTGTGTTGCAATTAATAGAAGAGGAAATATTAATTCTCCATATTTCATCATTTAAAAGCATCCTGTATTTGTAAGAAGCTGTGATCATGATCAGCCAACATCCCTGCTATGGATTTGAACTTTCCAGATCTTTGGTGGTTTTTGTGTTTTGGTTTCTGTCTAAACCAAGAGCTTTGCATTCTGATTTTTAATGATAGTTTGTGTTTTTTTCAGAGGGAAATCAGTCCCTTCCCATTCACAATACTGTGCATCTCAGCAATATATGGACTGAGTTATTAAGCCTGTTTTTTCCTGCTGTGAATGTGTGTTGCAATGCTCGGAAGTGGTGGCAGTGGTTGGTGTTGAAGCAGGATGGTTTCATTAGCACCAAAGTGATGACTGCCAGCTAGGGAACACTGCTGTTTCTGCACCTTTTGCACTGCGTCTGTGTTCTGAAGATATCTTTCCAGGTCTTTCCATATGAGTATTTTTGAGTGAGAACCACACATGCACATATAGAATTCACTATGAAAAATTTACTTGCCTTATTGTAGGGTAGACTAAGACTTACTAGTAATTTTTTGTGCCCAGATTTGCAAAGGGAAAGAAACAGCTATGTGGCCAAGAGAAGTGTCAAATAGGCCGTGATCCATCCCTTCCCTGAGCTGGCTGCATTCACAATTCAGGCTGCAAATGCCTCTATCTCTCCTCAGCAGATCACTCCTCCTGGTATACCCTGGTATCCCCAGTCTGAAGCCATGAGTGAAAAGGTGAGAACATCCCTTCCACACTGACATGGCGCCTTCCTGAGTTGGGGTTCATCCATTTTCCTCCCAGAACCCAAATAATTTTGCAACTGGTACCTCCCATCACTGGACATTGGAGGGGAGGTGGTAAGCCCTGATGGCCAGCATGGTCACTGGGACTTAGTCTGCTTCAGGTGTGGACCTACAACAATTTGTCTAGAAGTCAAATGGAAACTAGGCTTTTCTGGGGAGGGGTTGAGCTTCCTGCCAATTTGTCCACATAACGGCAAGTAGAAATAAAAATGAGAAATCATAATTGTGCTAGTAAAATACTTCAGTGGCTTTGGAGCCCAACACTTGGAAAGAATGAGGAAGGAATAATGGCAATGAGGCATTGTCTTTGATGTAGCAACAAATTTGTTTAATCTTACCACCACATTGCTGGTAGATCTTAGTAAAATTGGTATCCTATCATGGGCTTATTGTGGTGTTAAGTGGAATTTTTTTTCTCCTTGCGAAACAACCTAGGGAAGTCTGATACTGTTTATTCTGTAATTACACATTAATGAGCTTGTACCTCCACTATACAGTGTAAGTATTGCTAATAATCTTTCCTGTGTGCCATGAAAGAGACTGATTTATACAATGCACAATTTAGCCCTCGGTATTAAGGAGACAATGTAAAAATATTTTTCATTTCTAAAACTTTTTGTATTTCATTTCTTCTCTTTAATACTCTCTTTGAAGTTTGAAATGGCAATATATTTTCCAGCCAACAGGAGCCATTTATGCTATGTTCTCTCTTTCACATGTGTAAATGCACACACATACACACATGTACATACAAAGATATGTCTGTTAGCACACATAAAATCATATGCCTGCAAAATCAAATTCCTCTGTGTGTATGTCTGTGTAAGAAAACCTAAAAACCAGCACGTGTATGCAAAAGAGCATTTCTTTTGAAAGTTGAGCTTTTCTCTCTTTTAAGAGGGAAAGACCTTTCAAATATACACTCTGCAAAATGAACTTATGTCATGAAGATTTTTTTTTTTCAAACATAAAAGAGGAAAAGGTTAGTTCCTGCTAATTTGTCTGTATCCCTTTAAACAACCTAAGTGTAAATTCCATTTGGGAAGTGGGCAGCAGCTGAGGAAGATCTGCTTGTACCCACTGTGGGTTTTGCAGTCTGCACATTGCAGCTGGGATGGGGCAACTGTGAAGGCAGATGGGGTCATGGTACTAGAAGGACCACTAAGGAGTTCATGAAGATAAGGGTTGCTGAGAAAAGGAGAAAGAGAGAGACATGCTCTCCCTCTCAATCCTTCCTGCTGGCATTCGTCACCTGAAGCAGTGCCCTGGAAAGGCTCTTCTGCCTGCTGCTGCTGGCTCCGCAGTGAAGGGTTACATGGGCTCTCAGATCCTCCCCTACAGTTCATATGTGCTGTTCCTTCCAGCATTCAGATGTTCTATTTGCTTAGCTTCTTACAGTGCTATTCAGGTAATGTCCATAATGAAGAGTGAGAGATACATTGATGAAACATTCCAAAACATTCTTTTACAGTCCTATACAAAATTTAGGATTGCACAGTGAAGCTTTGGAGGACATGTAGTCCTCACAGTAGAAGGATAGACGGCTGACCTATTGAAGTAATCTAATGAAATATAGTATCTCGTATCTCTCAATCAAGATACAACTTTCCACTAAAAACTGATGCATGCGTGCATGTAACATTCCTAGAGATGTTTCAGTAGCTCTTTGAACAATTACAAAAACATGATTAAAAGAATCACTTTTACCCTGAACCCTTCTACTCTCTCATCCTGGACAGTAACAGTGATATTCAGGGAATCTCCTTATGTGCATGTGGGGAAGATGCAGCTGAGTGTGAAATATATCCCCTCACAAAGGTCAGGCTAGTTGAGCAAAATGTAGTCTCTAACCTTCCTGTGTGAGGACTGGTCTTGCTGTGCAATGGTGGTTTTCCCCCCATCTCTTTTACCCTCAGTGAAACAGAGCACAAATAGTTTTATTAGTTGCATACTTCCTGAGAACATAGTGATCCACACATTCTGGGCTGCGGGTTGTGCTTTTTACGTTCAGGCATAGGATGGGAGTTCATCAGATAGCAATGGGGAGCTCTAGCAAATAGCACATTTGCATCAGCAGAAACAAATTTCACAAGACTTGCTGGGAAGGTTTGCGGCAGCATGCCACAGTCCTCCACTACCAACAGCCGCTGCACATTCATTCGATAAAAAAGATGACAACAGAAAATGAAACTTTTAACGTTCTGGTCTACAAACACTTGAGAAGCACACTACCCCAGTGCTGTGAGCCTGTGACTGACATCAGCTTTGCTGGCGCTCCAGGGTGCCTTTCGCGTATAGGAGTTTTAAGCTGTGGATGAGCCGTGCCTCATTTGTCCTGGTGGCGAGGAGACCTCTCAGCACTGCTCTGATGCAAGTGACAGTCCTGATATCTAACAGTTTCCAAAAGTCCAAAGACCTGCCAGCAGGATATGGGGATCACTGAGATTTGAATGCCTTATGTGCTCAGAAATGTTCAGACAGCACAATGTTTTCTTTTTGTGTTGTACAAGGCAGAAACAACTTTCCTTGAGATGCTCTCCTCCAAATGAACAAAGCATCATTTGTCAGTCCCATATCTTTGTCTCTGGCTGCTTACCAGTTTACCAGGTAAAGGTTAATTTTTCTGAAGACAAAGTCTGCACATTTGCTGCAGCCTCTGATAAACTTGCCTGGCCATGACCTTGTTCAGCCTGTATAGCCCAAACTGTGTTTCTGGATGTATGTGTTCCTAGATGGTGGAGCTAGCAGGATTTCATTTCCCTTCTTGACCTCACACTATACTACACAGTACAGCATGGCCACAGCACAGATATTAAAGTTAACTTTGGCTAATAATAAATAGCAGCTTCTATAGAGCTGCTTTGCACTGCCTCAATCTTAGTCCAGCCACACTGCCTGAGAGTTAGTATGAAGTTTCAGTGCATTATGAATCCTGGACTGAGTAGTACTGATGCGCTCTCTCTGGCTTGGTAGGGACAAAGAGTTGTGACTTGGTAGTTCATGGGAAAGAAGGAGGATTCCTATTGTGTAATACCGTATTAGGACACACATCTAGATATTTCTACATTTAGAATCCTTTGCATTTGGTAAAAATTTAATGCAATGTCTGTTCCTTTGCAATATTTGAAAAGCATTTTAAATATAAACTGGGCAGATGCTTTAAGAAGAGACAAAAGGATTCCTCCAAGTAAAAGGCACTTACACTGTCTGGGACACACGACTAGGAGCAGAGAGGAAGTTTGACAGAAACTTTGCCTGCTAGACACTTTCAAATATTCCATAAATGCTGAGAGGGCAGGAAATGCCAATGGTGATAGCCTGAACAGATCATCAACCCTTATGGGAGGCCAAGTTTTGATGAATCTCTGAAGGCATGGCACCAGTTTTCATAGTACAGATCTTGTTCTAGTTGTGTGTAAATGAATGTTCTCTGTCCATATTGGCTCTTACTGTTTATCTAAGACTGGGAAGGGCATTGAATTAAGCTGGAGAATTAATTTCTGGAGAGAAATTAACCATTTCTCTCCAGTGATTTTGTTGTTTTTATCTATGAATATGTGTTGTGGCACAGGGTTCCAGGAAAAGGAACAGAGCTCTAGAAACTGCACAAACACCAACAGCACGCACCAAAGAGTTTACAATCTAATTAAGGCTATATATGTATATATGATTGATTAATTGAGCCTTACAAGTCTTAGCCAAGGTAAGTATGAGGTAGGGCACAATGAGATGCAGTCAATTGTGCTGCAGAATCTAAACTATAAATAGGGTGCAGTGGGATTGGTTTAGTTCAAAGTTTAAAACTTTATTTTAAATAATGTGTCTCTTTAGCTTGGAGAGATAAAAAAATATAAAACAGGTATATAAATTTATATTTAATATA